>NC_089526.1:15952693-16255193 GCF_963924715.1 Thunnus thynnus | reverse complement strand
GATACAGTCACATACATGTGTGTGTTTGTGTAGATTCTGAAGAAATTTCCTTGCAACAAATGTGAGAGCTCCTTCACCACAACCTCCAGTATGAGACGCCACATCAGAGACAAACACAAAGTCATGAATCGTTCCTTCCGCTGCCAGTAAGTATCCCACATACTGTCTGACTGTACGAAACCTAAATCTAAAGGTTTGTAGCTGTAAACCCTCAAAGTCTTACAAGATTTGCTTTCAGAAAATATACAACAAACTGTGAAACTTACTGAAGTATAACTCCTGAAAGTGATTGATGTACATAAATGCTGCATGGTAAAAGTAATCCTTGCAATCAGTAGATTAGACTGGTGCGTTAAATGTATTGATAAAAATCTAATTTAAACACATCAGTAAAGGATAACAGATTATCACCACACTTTACTGCATTTGTCTCATTTAAAGGTGCAAAACTGTTTTAAATATCAAAATAGATAACTCCTTTACCTCCTGTGTGTGTGTGTGTGTGTGTGTGTAGGTTCTGTACTGAGAGTAAGAAAACATTCAGCAGCAGAGCACTGCTGGAGAGGCACATTCAGCTCAGACACAGTAAGGACACTGTGGGTCAGGACACATTGATGGTGAGCCACTCGCTTTGTATTTCTCACTAGAAGTCAAAAAGGAAAAACTTTTTTACTAAGATGATATTACTGTATTGGCCCAACTATAAGACAACCACCCCCCCTACATACTTTTCCAACACCTGTTTTTGGGAAAATACTTTTTTGAAGACACAACACACTCAACTGGGCTAACAAAACACTTTGAGGGCTGATAACAGACTCACTATAAACTGACTCGAATACACTTGCTAGCCTAACGACATTAAGACTACAAACAACCCATGATGAAACACTCTGTATGAGCTGGTGTTACACTGATACTCTCTTCATTCAAAAATAATATCTGATATTGTGAACACATAAATGTCTAGTCCTTGAAAATATAAGACAACTCCCACTTTTTCAAACATACAGTATTTTCCAGGTTAAAATGTCATCTTATATTCGGGCCAATATGGTAACAACAATTGTCTTGAATTGCTTTGGTCTCAGGGAGGCAGAAATGAGGCAGAGAGCTCCTCAGAACAGGACAACAGTTTAGGGACTCGCCGCAGACGGAGAGGACCCATGAAGACGGAGCAGGATGAAGAATCCACAGATGGAGTGAGTCCAGTGAAGAAGTTGCGCTCCTCCTCTGCACCTGCCCCATACTCTCTCCCTGAGTCGGGGTTCCGCTGTGCACCCTGCGGCTTCACCACAGAGGGTCAGGCAGCATTCCTGGAGCACATCGTTCAGCATCGGCGAGCGGGGCCGGAGGCCAGCGATCAGCAGTGTCTGCAGTGTGGCGCCTGCTTCACGTCCATCTCCTCCCTGTCACGCCATCGCTTCATCATCCACAAAGTGAGAGACACTGACAACCAGCAAGCCCTCGGCGCGCGCTCGGCAGCCTCCCCTGTTAACAGCAGGAACCATGATTCTCTGGACGGTTTCGCACCAGCGTCGCCTTCCTCTCAGCTCTCCATGGCTCAGGGGAAGGAAGAGGATGGCACATTGGCCTGTAAGGTGTGTGGCAAACAATTTGAAAAGGCAGCAGATCTGAATACACACTTCAGAACTCACGGTATGGCTTTTATCAATGCAAGGAACGCAGGAAAAACTACCTAAGGTGCCAGATGTGAGAGGAAGGGTAGTGTCAGTAGATGATGAAAAAGTGCCTTATTTATCCCTGACTTCTCCTTTAAGTGTGGGTCAGCACACCGATGCACTAATTTAACCAAAGATTGCTAGAATAGAGTTTGTATGTGAATAGATTGTAAAACAATCAAATCTGATTCTCACTGGTCGAGACGAGCCTTAACCTTCTACGTTTGACACTCAGGATCTAACGCTGCATTTCTGTGTTCAGTAATGATACTAATGAGATTAGAGCTTCTTCCCCTGTCAGTGGACAGTTAGTCTGACTAGTTCACTGCTGTGACCACATTCACATATTAATGTGCCAGTAGGGAACTGTGAATGTTAGTACAAAATGCTACTGTGATTAAGATGGTTATTTCAATGAATGTTGATAGACAGCGACGGAATGTGACTGTTTTGTTTTCAATATTTCATCCTACTGAGACTCTTGAATGCCAACCCAGGTGTTTTTTTTTTTGTAAAGTCCTTTTTTAAACATTTTTAGAGAATCATTGCAGGGGTTTAGAGTACGTTAGCTCAGTGGCTATCAAGTGTGTATACTTCTAACTTATTGCCAGCCATTATCCAAAATATATGATAACATTTTAGATTGATTTATATCTTTAAAGGCAGCCATTGGCAAATATACATTTTAGTGTGTGTATATGAACATTTATTTACAGACTTCAGCTGAACTTCTGAACTAATGGAAGCTATTGTGTGTAAGATAGAGGACTGTGGATTTTGTCCCCCTTCACTTACATTAAAATCATGTTAGAGAGGGATCTTTTCGCTGCCCAATTACAGCGACCAGTGACTGTTTTTGATATGTCTTCAAGTTTCTTTTCATACGTTACTGAAATAAACTTTGACCAGTAGCTTTCTGGAAGAAAGAAGTCAACCTGAAAAAATAAAGTATGCAGTGGAAAATGGTCAGCAATGATCTGAAGTGTACACAATTTCAAGTTATTCTGGTAAAATTTTCAAAACCATTGAAATGAAGGTTTAATGCCTTTTTTAAAAATGTAATGTACTGTATTTACATCAGATTAACTGATTTATTCCTTCTCTGTGAGGAAGTAAAATGATGTATTTGGGGGTTTTGGTATTGGGGCATATGTTTGTCTAAATCCTGTTTTATGAGATCACTGTAAACAAAAGATCAGCATGTATGTGATAATGTTTATTCCTTACGAGAATCATGTGTTTGAGTATTTCTTTAGTCTTTGGCACTGCTACAGCATCTTAAAATGATTGTTCTGCATAACTGGATGTAATCAGATTACTGTATTCTGTTAGATTTTGAGTGCTGTGTCGTGTTTTGATTTTTTTTTTCTTTTGTTTTTTTGTCAACTAGCACTATTTTCAGCCGTTCATATCTGTCTGTTTTGGGCTTGCTTGAATATCTCTGACCACAGGATCCATAGACTGAGCTAATGTCCACTGTGTTTCAAAAAAAAAAAAAAGAAAGAAATTCCTTTAATTTGCTGTAGTTGTCTGTGACCTGTGTATGCTTGTGTTTACTTTCTCAGGAGATTATCCAATGCTTTAACACACATTGTTCTATTTTTATGTTTTTGCATTGACAAGATAATTTCTAACCAAACGTTTATTAAAAAAAAGATTAATAAAACTGGCACATTATCAGTTGAATTGATGTCTTATTTATTTATAACTTGTTTTTCATCCATTTTAACAGTAATGTAACATCTCAATAAGTCAGTACATTAATCGTCTTTATTGAGTTTAATTATATGTAATTTTCCATCTGTGGCAAATATCCAAATTATGAGAGCATAAGACACCAGAGTAACAAACATCAAATATTTCTTTTAGTTCTATTAAAATATACTTTCTTAGAAATATATAGCGATAGAATATATAAAAGTGAACAAATGTTAAGGCGAAGATAAATCCCAGCACATTTTACCTGTAATCATCTGATTATATTGTGTACAACAGCCACACTTCTATGCTCACACACAAATTATCTCACAGTCAATCTATGAGAAACGTCTTCACAGCATGTTGTCAAAAATAAGATAAACTTGGAAGAATTATAAGTGCTCTATAATGATAACTTCTTAGAAAACAGAGGCTACATGTGTTTGGTTAGCAGAAGCTCCTGCGGGTTTAGCAGGTGGATGTGATGACTGTTCTCACAGCAGCAGGAAGCCCATGACAAGAAAGAGAAGCGGCTTCATGAAGGCCGAGATCCCCTCAACACTCAGCGATGGAGCTCCTGGATGAGAGAGTGACATTAGAGTCATATAAAGACTGAATCCAAAGATTTCCTTACTGAGAGCCTTTAAAGGCCTCAAAAACCTTAATTTTCTTACTATTAGCAGTGGGGTCCTACGTGAACACAATTTTCTGCCAAACAAACAGTTTTGGTTATTCCATGAATAATTTCAGTTTTCCTCTGTGCTCTCCTTAGTGGTTTGAAGTGGGTGGGGCTCAGAAAAAGGTGAAGTCATGTAGTTTTTTCATTAGTGTTAGAATCAAAATGTGGACATTCAACACCATTGTCAATCTGATCACACTCACACAGTCCTGATGAAACAGATAAGTTAGTTTTTGAGAGTTTATCTCTTAAAGGCCCTGGAAGGTGAAATAATTAAACCTGCAGCAACTGATCATTTTGGCCACTTGGGGGCAGCAGATAAACACAACACTGACATCACCTTTTAAGTGGATATGGTGAACTTGTTAACAAACAGATTATTTACATATCCAGCGTATATGGAGTAACATTATCATTCATTTCCAGACAGGTTCCTGTTGACCTAATGAATATAAGTCCCATATTCACTCTCCTTCTAGCTCTGGTTTGGTCTCCACCAGCTCCTGAGGGAAATAACTGGCTGTTCAGCTGCTGTATCTGGGTGTGAGGCTGATGAGAGCCGTAAGAGTGAACCAAAATAGTAAACCAAAACAATGTGCTGAAAGACACTGTAAAGCTCCATAGGTTAAACTGCAGGGAATTACTGTCACTATAGGAGACACATTTCACATTACACCATCCATTGTATTATGAAAATATTGATTATAGCTACTTTACGTATTTTTCTTCAACATTACATTTTGATGATCACCAATTGTGATCACCTTTTCCTTACTAAGCCCTGTCCACTTAAAGCCAGTGAGAAGAGCACAGAAGATTTTCATTTGAAATAACCAAAACTGTTCCAACTTCAGCAGAAAACTCTGTTCACGTAGGATCACATCACTCATAGTAGAAAGCTGAGAAAATATGTTTCCAGGGACTTAAATAAATAATACCAAACTTCGTTTGTTGCTTATTTAATTGTGAATATTTATTGTTATATAAATGTAATTGAAATCAAGAAGCCAGGCTCCCATGGAAGCTGTTTTTGGTAGGTAAAATTAGGTAAAATATTATTGGTTACAAATGTTGTAAAGCAGAGCTATCAATATGTTAACAGTATAACATTATATAATACTCTATGTAATAATAACAACGCAGTATTTAAACACTGCAGAATATGTTAATTTACAGCAGTGTACATGTGTCTCCTTACCTGACTCAGTTTCTTCTGTTTGGGAGCTAAAAGTAGCTCTCTCAAGGGAAGCCAGTTGCTTGCCTCCTAGTGCAGCTCGCTGTTCTTTGGTAACCATGGCAGCGTTGTCAGGTCCGAGAGCCGCCAGTTGTGCAACGGAGAGTGCCTGACAGGAAAAAAAAGAAGGTTGCACAGAGGTCAGAGGCCACTCAGATTCAGCTCACATGAAAAGAGGGACAGGAGAAGGTTAGAGAAAGTTACTCACAGCAAAGTTCTTTGGAGGAATGAGTGTGATGCAGGTCTCGCTGAGAAATGGGAAGACAGATGGATCCAAAGAAGCCAACTCATTTGCATTCAACCCAGCTGAGGGACACAGAAACAGTGCATCAGTATTTTGTACGATGCTGCTGCTGAGCAACAAACCCAAACAAAAACTAAAACTAGTTTTGCACCAGATGATGGTCCAACAGTTCTTTTTTCAGACATACTACAATGGGGTTTGGTTTCCTGAAGAGAACACGGAGTAGGGGAAATTATCTCACCAATGATGTTGCCCAAGTCGGACACTTGTGCTTCAGTCCAGGTGCTGGGCTCCCCAAAGGCGGACACAGCAAGACTTTTCAGGTACTGAGCAATCTTGAAGGAGCACTGAATACCATTCATTGAACCCACAGCATCCCTGTGACACACACATAAACACACACACACACACACACACACACACACACACACACACACACACACATACACACCATCTTATTCTGCGGCTTATGACAGTAAAAATATTTGATTCTACTGCAAAGAATTCATTGGTGGAGTTCAAAGGCAGATTCAAAGGTCTGGACCCAGGAAACACAAACTTTGAGTGGAATCTTGCTCTTGATTGTATCTTGATATGCCATTAAAACTATTTAAGCATCCAGAATTATTTGTTTATTTATTAATAATAATAATACTGCTGTTTTCGCTCCAATTATCTCAAATTACAAGTAGTGTGTGGTGCTGACTAGTTAATATTAACTATATATATAAACTATTTTATTTGGAAATAAAAGAATTTGTGAATATAACAAGCAGAAAGTTGACATAAATAAAACCACGAGAGAGGTCTGTATGGTGCACAAACTTGAAGGCGTCCAAGTTGAGCTGTTGGATCTCGTTGGGGCTCAGGCCACAGATGAAGCGGTTCAGTGCCACCATCTCTGCAGCTCCCAGCCGATGTGCTCTCAGGTTGTTAAGTTTAGCAACGCTCTTCCACACTGACTGTATCTATTGAGATGGTTCATCTTGATTAGTGAATATCATGAGTATAACAGTCATCTGCATATTGAGCTGTTCTTATACTCAACCTGTGACTCATTCCAGCTACAGTGGGCAATTTCCTCCAGAGTGTCCAGTGAGAAGGGGAGCTTCTCCAGGTCTGAATTGGAGAAGCCCTGAGCTATGCATCCTATCTGTGTGACTGCACTCTCAGTCATCTGTGACACTGGGCCAAAGGCCTGCAGAAAGAAACACAAACACTTACTAAAATGAATAAGACTTCCAGGGGTGACTATGTTGATAAAATGGTTGTAATGAACATTAAATGTAGGATTTCTACATTGATACATGCAATTACAACTTTAAAAAATTCATAATTTCCCTTTTGATTGAGTTTTGAATTTGGAGTTTGGCGACAACTTGGAGAATAAAACTAACCAAAAATGTTAAAACAAGAGAAAGAAAATGATCATGATTCATTCAGGATCAGTGCCTTTACTGTACCTCCGTTGCTTTTTCACTCAGCACAGCCAGTTGGTCTGCATCATAGTCAGAAATGGACCCAAGTATTTCTACAGTAGCGAGGAAGGTGTCCTTTGAGATTGTATTCAGCTGTTTAGCTGTCCAGTAGACGTTGGTCATTTGCAGTTCTTCAATTAACTCCACATTGGGGGTTTTGTCAGGGATAGCATTATGGACAGAGTTAGTGCTGTTCTGTGACGTGGTGATGGTGAGATAGAAGAATTTCTTTTTCAGAACTTCTGAGATGTGGGGCAGGGGTGACTTTAGGAAATACAGAACATCCTTCATCCAAGGCTAACAGAGATAGAAGGAAAAAAAACAAAAAGACATCATGAAAAACGCGGGCATGATTTACTGATGATTTATTGATATCCGTATTCCAGATCCATATTCTTCATATATTTAAAATCTGTTTACCTAATATTATCAGTCTTTTTCTCCATATTGTAATTTTACTTGTTACTTGTTATTTCTATCTACTCTCTACACAAGACATCTATTGCATGTCTGTCTGCCCTGGAAGAGGGATACCTCCTCTGTTGTTTTTGTTGAGGCTTCTTTCTTTCCCTCCTTTATGTTTTTTGTTAGTTCTTCCAGAACACAGTGTCTAAGGATGGATGGTGTCATTTTGAAAATGTAAAGCCCTTTGAGGCAAATTTGTGATTTGGCTATATAAATAAAATTGACATGATAAATGTGAAAAAGCAAATAGGACATCATGAGCTGCATCACTGTCCAGAGAAGATGACAAAATACACATAGAAAAGACCTTGTTGGGCAGAGCAGGTGTTGCACTGTCGTCCAAAAGCAGGAGAGGACCAAGTGATTCCGTAGTCTCAGCTGACCAATCAGATGGATCCCTGTAGAAGGTGAAAAAAGGTGATCAGACACTTGTTTTTTCTTGTCTTTCTCTGCAGTAACTCCAGCATCCATAGAGAGCATGTCCTACCCAAAAGTCTGTTTGACCAGCTTAAGTAGTGCGGCCCTGTGGGGCTGAGGAATGTGATGACAGGAAGCCATGTCCTGCAGGGTGGAGTTGAGAACATCAGGGACCATGAGGGACAGTTGGGAAGGCTGAAGCTCACACAAGAGCGGTCCAAGCCTGGACACATCCTCGATGGTCAGTCCAGATAGAGCTGTTCCCTGCAAATGCACAGTAAACACTGCATGTGTGCAACCACTGGACTCACAGTATAATATTAATTGGTGTGCAGATGCCTTCATACAGGACTCTCTAATGGCATATATACTATATACACTGTATGCTGGCTTTTCCTTTCCTTTGGCAGTCATTTTTATGTATCCTTGTACGTACATTGATCAGGCAGAGCAGAGCTCTCTTGGTGAGTGCGGGTCGAGAAGGGCTACGAAGAGGTAATGAGCTCAGGTTGGCCTCTTCCATCTTGTCGAGGAAGACTGGACACACGGAGTCAGGCAAATCATTCACCTTCGAAGGCCTGGGATAGTTTGAATAAGACAGAGATGGAGAAATGGAGACTGTTACTTTTTATTAAAGAATGCTTTTTAATACGTGGTTGAGTAAGACAGAGAACAGAGTATATCTTCTTACAGCAGGTGAAGAAGCAAGGATGTGGGAATGTCATTCAGCTCCTCCACTGTGATGGTTTTGAAATAATCACGTCTCTTTTTCTCCAAAGTTGCAAAAAGCTTTCGGGCTGCACATCCTGTCTGAAAACATATATTTGTTATAAATGAAGCGCACATGTTAACATTTATTTCTATGTGTATGTATACTGTATGTGTGAGTATATACATACTTGTACTTTGGAGAGCCACTGTGGCGCCTCGTCTATGGCCTCAGCCAAGTCCAAAGCATCACTGTCAGCAACTTTGTAAATCATCTTACAGGTAAGGCCCTGAAGGATTGAACGCATCCTCCTGTTCCAATAATATTTTAACTGTTAGCATATAAAGCAATGGCAGGATATACTGTGTGTGTATACATTTTATACATTTCTGGAATTTCTGGTATTTTGGCCACTGCTGTATATCTTACTTATACTGAAGTTGCTTTAGATCATGTAACTTTTTTGCCAGGAAAGCCGCCTAAGGAAAGGAAAACAAATGGGGAAGTGTGGCACCAATTCTTGAGTAAATGCACCTCATTAACTTCAGTAAGAATTAATTGATTACTTTGTGGAAGATTCTGTGATCCAGACTACATTAATTTAACATCTCTTTAACATTAAAACAATAAGCGGTGAGATAATAGAGATAGCCACATATTTCAGAGATGGATTCAGGCAAAACAGAGGTTACCTGTGGCAGACTCCAGATTTTATTCTCCACTTGGTCCAAAGAGGTGATCTTTGCTTTGTCCAGGTTGTTAAGCGAAATGCTGCGAAGCAAAGGGCCAGGCAGCTTCTGCACCAGCTCTGAGGGATCTACATTCTCACGCAGCTGGGGGGGAAACATTTAATTCCTCTGATGAAAATGATATTTACAGTGTATATCAAATAGCTCCAACTTGTTTTTGTCTCCTTAATTTTCAATTCCATACTTTATTGCCATGTCAATACATCTGATAGGAATTTGCTTCAGTATAGCTCTTAAAAACAGACAAAACACACATAAAGCAGATAAAATAGATTAAACAAGAACCGCAAAAATACTTATCACATTTATTCATAATTAATGTCCTGCATAGTATCATCTTGTGGAAAAAGTGCTTTGTGCTGCTACATTTGTTTAATGTGCTTGTTGCTTTGTGCTGCTATGTACCTATTTTTAAAGTGCTTGTTGGCTAATGCTTTCTCTGCTACTGCAAATGCTTTTGTGTCAGATTTCAAATATCGAACAGCCTCATGATATGTGCAGTTCCTGAGGCGAGATGTCCTACAATTAAGACTCTGGAGTCTCCTTCCTGAAGGGAGGGGTTTGAAGAGGAAGCTAGCAGGGTGAGAGGGGTTGATAATCACCCTCTGCGCCTTGCATCTGATATGTGTGGCATATGTGGAGGAGACAGAAGGAAGATAACAGCCAGGGATCTTAGATGCTGTGCGTACCACTCTTTCCAATTGTCCCCTCTCAAGGGAGGTTGTGTTGCCATACCACACTGTGACTGAGAAGGTGAGGACACTCTCCACAGTAGCACTGTAAAATTGCAGCATCGTCTTCCCAGTTACACCAAACTCTTTAAGCTGGTGCAGAAAGTCATGCCTGTCACTGCTTTGTCATTTGCAAATTCAATAATCTGCACAGATTCAGAATGGGATACACAATCACTGTTATGAGTACAGCAGATGTGACCCCAGTGTTGAGGGTCAGAGGCCTAGAGGACATGTTACCTACCTTAACCACTTGCTTTCTATCAGACAGAAAATCTAAAATCCAGTTGCATAGAGACTGATAAATTCCCAGCACCTGGAGTTTATGGAGGAGTTTATAGTTTATAGTTTAAGGGGCACGATGGTATTAAATGCCGAACTAAAATCGATAAACAAAACCCTTGCATAGGTGGCGGGGGCCTCCAGCATCGTCTACAGACCTGTTAGCCTGACAGGCAAACAGGCAAACTTTTATCTTAATATTTCATCACAATCAAGAAAATAGTTTGTCTTAATAAATAATGTAAGCCTCTGTTTTCTACTCGTCTCTCCTTACTCACCCGCTGCAGCACGGCCTTCAACTGCCCCTTTCTCATCCGCTTGGAGATGTTCTTCAGACCCTCTGTATCACTGAGAATCTCCTGGGCTTCGACATGCTTGAGCATACAGCTTGGCACACCTTCCATAACCGACTGAAGTACCTTCAGCTCCTTGTATGACACCTTTTTACACTAAGAGAAAGCAGAATGGGATAAGTACAGAGTGAGAGGTAGAGCATGAGAAAGACAAGCTACCAGCAATGTAAACTCACCTTCTTATTGCCCAGCTGGTTCTTGATCAGACTGCACACTTGGGCCTTTGTCCATTGGACGTTGGGTCCCAGGGTCTTGAGAATTTTTTTGAGATCGGTGTCAGGGATCATGGACAGTTGTTGGGGAGACAACAAGGTAACACAACCGCCCAGCTTGCTTACTATTTCCAGAATGTTGGTGCTGTTTGAATTTGATATCACAGACTCAAGAAGGCGCTTCTTCACCTTGAGTCAGGAGGAGGTAAAAAGACAAATAGCAAACAAGAGATTACTAAGATTCATGAAATTAATTCCATCTGTTACTTCAGACCTGGCAGCAAAAGACATGGGTGTGAAAGACTGGGAAAGTGAGGTATACCTTTATGATTCTGGGGCTGTTGCAGTCGGCAATCTGAGAGAGGAATTTCTTGCTGAGATCAGGAGTCATGTCTGGAGCATTGTAATAATAACAAGCCAGTGTGCCAAACCTGAGGAAGTTCAAAGACAAAATGTGGTGATTATTCTAACTAACTCTAAATGTAATCAGCTCTCTATTATGCCAGTTACATTCATCTGTATTATGCAACTCCCCGTAGTACTGCTTTAATCTACTAACCAAAAAAATTGAATTCTAAGACTTCAAAATTACATGATATTTTCTCTCATCATGTCTTTTATAGAGAATTATTGTCATTAACGTATTTGTTGGTCGGTCCACCACTTTAGTCCAGACTGAAATATCTCAACAAGTATTGTATGGATTGCCATGAAATTATGTCCAGACATTTGTTTTCCCCAGAGGATAAATCCTACTGAGCTCTACTGATTGATCATCTGCCACCAGCAGGTTGACATTTGTGGCCTTTAGTGAAATCTCATGACAACTATTGGAGTGACTGTCATGAAATTTGGTACACAAATTCATCACCAAGGTGAACATACTTTTGCAATCCCTTGACTTTTCATCTAGTGACATCGTCAGGCCAAAATTTCAATTTGTCTAATACTTTGGGTTATGACTAATACAAAATATATTAGTATTATTAATATTTATGAATTAATATTTAAGCTAATGACATTCCCATCAGCATCAACTGTAATTTGTGTTTGAAGCTAATTAGCTAATGTTAGCATGCTAACATGCTAGACTGAGATGGTGAATATAATAAGCATTATACTTGCTTTACATCAGTTTGCATTGTTATATGTGTGTCACATGTGAGCAAGTTAGCATGCTGACATTAGTGTTAAGCTCAAATCACTGCTTTGCCTAAGTATAGTCTGACAGAGATGCTATTGTGGACATTTTTTGTTGATTTGTTCTTTCTTTTATAGTGAGTGAGTGCCTGTAACAAAGCTCTCTCTCATATCTGTTAAGACTTTTACTCCTTACAAACCCCAAACCTCAACACTCAACAGCAGACGACAGAGGCGTGACATTCAGGGTACATAGTGAATAGCAGGCATTGAGACCACAAGAGTCTGTTCCTCTGTTCTCTTCTGTTTTGTCAGGAAATGACAGATGACAGTTGAGAATGTTTAAAAAGGTATTTAAGGCTAGATCTTTAGCCAGCAATGCTCTCAACCACTCATCCACACAGTTTTAATGTACTAATATACACACATTTATACATGAATACACACTTGTCTATATGCTCTGCAATCTCCTTCTGTCCACTGAAGCACTCTTGAAATTTTTGGAGAAACTTCTCGCCCAGTCTGGGGCTCATGGGGGTCACCCTACTCAAGGTGGATCTGAACTGGTCTGAGTGGAAAAATTCACACAGCTAGAAGAGAATGTGAAGGAAACAAACCAAGAGAGCAACAAATTAAGATCTTGCTATTTCCAGTTTCATTTGCTCTTTAACCTACTTTAAACAAACCCTAACCTTTTCTTTAGGAGATGAGTCAACATCGTGTGGTGCTAAACGGGAGAGGTAAGGCCCCATCATGATCAACGCCTCCAAGTTCAGCCATTTCAGTGAAGGTTCGCAGCGCTCCATCAACACTACAGAATAAATGAGGCTCTTACAAGTCACATTAATACCCACACAATACCTCAAAAGCTACACCTTTACATATCTGTTTTAAACATCCTCTTACATAGACAACAGAAAAGAAGCTGTCTGTGATTTGCATGATTTCCTGGATTTAAGTCCTATCAAAAGATCTGGACAAAAACAAATGCAAACATAGTCACTGTGGCTTGCAAATATGTGCACCAAAAACACACGAAACAGGTGCTGTTATTCTGTGGCACACACAATCCTCCGCTATTCTCTTTAGCGTTCATTGAACAACCAGCCTGTTCTGTTGCTTGTTGTTTAATTTGTGGTTTGCTCTATTTCAGCTGCTTTGTTCAATCCTTTCCTCTGACATTTTTCCTTTTTTCCTTTTTCTCTGCAGCCTCTTTATTTCTTAAGTGCTTGTGCTCTCTTCGGTTTAGTCAGTTCTTTACCTTATGCTTCCCATCTTTTCTTCTCATCTTTCCTTTCTTTTCTCTTTATGATTAAAATGAAGAATATGAATTGATCTGATTATCTCATAAATAGTTAGTGGTGAATATATCAGAATGTGTAACTAGTTTTTACTGTAGGAAGAGGTTTCTGACTTGATGGGCTTAACTCATTTCTTACTTGATCTGGAGTTGGATGATGGCCTCAGAGAACAGTTGAAATAGTTCTCAGTGATCTGCTCTTTTGCCCATTTTAACACTTGAGTCCTTTGATGCTCGGACATGGGATCATACGCCCCCCGCAGCATCCTCATCCTGGAACGAACAGCAATTTTACAGCATTAAAAAAAGTTGATGAAAGTTGGTGAGGAAAATAATTGTGCAAACACACTCACATCATTTTCATGTTTTGGCCCTCTACTCTGGTAGGAAAGATCATTCTTTTCATACTCAGCAGCGCAGGTTTGGCAGCCAACAGCAGTGCCTCATAGTCGCCTGAGTCCATGTTGTTTTCTCCCTGGGTGGTCAACGTCGCCCAAGACAGAGGAGCCACAAATGCTCGCATGTAACATGCAGATGCCTCCTGAGGGAATGACAAAGATGGCAAACATGATTAGCAGCATTAATTAATGGATTATATCCTCTTTCCTTAGGTTCTTGGCATTAGTGGGAAGTACTGACAGAGGAGTTTCTCATCAGATTGATCATGGTTGAAAGATGGGTGCAATTCCACATCTTGTTTCTCTAAAAAGAGAGAGAGAAAAGAGACAATCAGTGTGTGTGGGGTAAGGCAGGTTTGAACAAATAATGTATAAAATGACCCATCGACAATGAGCATAATGGTTTTAATCAATAACTAACTTGCTATCCAGAATAATAAATATACAAAATGCAAAACATGTTTCAAACATTGTTCGTTGAACGACTCTTGTAAATGTGGTTGACTGCATGCGTACCATTTTATCTGGCTTATCCAAGGGGACACGGCCAAGTGAGTCTTGGTCGGCTCTCACAGTAGAGACTGAATCCAGGACATCGAGAAAAGCAGATTGCAGGGGGTTGGATTGGTCAGCATTTCGGTTCTCCGTCGGCAGGTCACTGAAAGAGAAATGAGAGTGGAAGCAAGAGCTGGTGAGCAGAAATGGTTTTTGATATCATATTTTGTATTTCATTCATTAATTCATTTTATCCTTTAACTATCAAGAGAAATTTGCACTTTACAGACACAATAATTAGTCCCTACTCACATCTCCCAGCAAATAAATCTCTTCACAAGCGTCTAAAACATTTATACAAGCCTAAAGAACAGGCTGACATCATACCAACTTAAAGTAAATGGCTTTAAAATGGATCTCAGTGTTTAAGAGAATAAATGAAAATAATTCATGGATCTCAGTGTCATTATAATGCATTGACCATAGCTACTGCCAAATTGGCATGTGGCAAGTTTAACCTGTAACACAATTCGGGAGGGAAAAAAAAAAAACATTTTCTTGCCTATTCAGTAAATTAACTGTCATGTTAAATTACCTGTTATTGAAGATTGAATGCAGCAGTCTCATCTTAGGTATTGGGTATCCTGTAACATAGAAACCCTCAATATTTTGATTTTGAAATACATCAGGACTGGTCTGATTATTTGCTATGACTCATGTTACAGAGGACACTCATAATGCATGCAAACATACACTGGCACATTCACACACCCAGGACGGGGTTTAGTATTTGTACAGTGAATTACATGTTGACATAATGTTCAAATGCATGTAAGACACCCTTTTCCTCTCTCTCTCTCTCTCACACACACACATACACTAACAACATTAAAAAGTGTGTTGCGAGTTCTCTCACCCTTATTCTTGCACTTCATCATCTGATGGAAATAAACACACATTTCATCATTAAATGTTTATGCAGTATATAAGACATTTAGACGAAACAATTACACTCAAAATAAATGTGAACAACCCTAAAACCTGACCAACACTTACTTATGGGATTCTCATACAGTATATAAACAAAACAACATGCCATTTAGATGATAGGAGAAGATGATGAGTTTCAGATTACTACGTACGACTATCGCAAGTTAACAGTGTAACATGTCCAATCTGGACAGTTATGGTCTGCTGGAAGAAGCTACTGACGTCAAGCTGTGATGTTTTCTACAAAAATCATTAAGGCACAAAGGGCGGGTATGGAGCCAAGAGGCCTGTGGATGACGGTAACAAGCAGGTCATAATGCAAAACAGTTTTATTCTGTGTGACAGAATGGAAATAAAGGGACATTTTTCTTGTACTTGATAATTTATTTTATCATAAAAAGGTGATTTAAACATAAAAAACAAAATTTCTTGAGGATCTTACAGCATTTTTAATAACTTCCTGGCACAAACCCAGCTTATTAAACCAAGTTTTAACAATGATACTACATTCAAGCTAAAAGAACTGCACAGAAGATAGTATGGAAAAAAATAACTACAGCATAAGAACCAGACCATTTATCCTCTGTGACCATAAAATAGCAGGATGCTATTCCATTGCAATTACTACTAATGAATGAAATTTGAATGCCATGAATGAGTGCATGTGTATACTCATCCCTCCCCTGCATGAAATAAAATTACATCAGGAATGGAAAATCTTTTCACAGCATCTGGGACATGAGGACAAAGTATTGTGATCGAAAAATTGACAGAGCTCAGTTATCTTTTCAACAGAGAAAACTGTGACTTTTGGACCTGAAAATGTGTATTTATAAAAAAACAAAAACAAAAAGTTGTTTTGCATACTGCTTCCAGATGAGACATAATCTCTTTCAAAAATATTCATGAAATTACATACCATTTTTTTGGCCATGTCCTTGAAGTCAGGTTTCTTTCCAGGCATCATATCTGGTTGGATACAGCAATAATGAATAATTATTAAGGCATCTTGCCATTAAGGCTATTTCATTCTTTATCATTCTGATTTAAGCAATTTCCAAGATGTAAGAGGAGACGATGCATGTGGTTGTGTTGCTGTTTACCAAAGGCTGCACAGGCCACAATGAGTAGAAAGAAAAATGTTCCTCCTTTTGGAGCCATGGTGAAATGGTCTGCCTGCCTGCCTGTTGAACATGATGACATAATTCAAAGTGTACATTAAGCAATTTCCATAGAAATATATTCCTTTCATTACATTTTCTTTCCATGAAAGAAAAGAAGTAACCCTCCATAGGATGCTATAAGCTCTCTAGTTGTTATGGAACTTGTCTCCATGCGAGCCACCTGCTGTTTTCTGACATACTTCCTCCTCTGAGGATTTGTGCTCATACTTCCCTGGTTACCATATTCGTTACTCATCCTATGGGAGGCTCTGTGGACTTTGGAGGATAACATGCTGTGAAAAACAGGTACATCATGTACTGTGGAATAACATTTTGTCAGCCTCTTTTCTCTCCTGCCAAACATCTCTGAATTCCTCAGTGAGTCTTACATAATGAGAGTTCCCTCTACTTTGGAAGTTTGTATTTTGCCGTCATCTGATTTGCTTGCTTTCCACTGAATTGACTTCTCATTTTAATATCAAATGATTACCAGGGACGTTGTAGGATAATGACCTCTATTGTCCAAAGACAGTGTGTGACTTCTCTTTTAAAGTCAGACTAAGATTACGATTTTAATGTGTAATTGTTTATTTGCTGGTTATATAATGTATTAACATGACTTTACGGAGCTAATGATTGAAGCATTCAAAACAGTTAAAACATACAAAATACACATATGTATCAAACTGTATGATATTGCGGCAATGAAACTGCTTCAACATCATTACAAATATGAAACTATCAACGCATCATAAATACAGAAAATAAAACAAATAACTTTTATAACTATTCTAAAAATAATACATTTATGTACAATTAAGTTATTACTTACAGGGTCTGCGTCTCCTCTCTGAATGCAATTCAAAAAACAGGATATTGACAAAGTGAGGATGTGTTTTGCGCTTTTCTCTCAAGTCTGATGTGAGCTGGGTGGTTACCTGTCCTCGACTGAGCCAAAGCAGGTGCATGGTTTTAAAATAACAGTGTGTGTGTGTGTGTGTGTGTGTGTGTGTGTCTGTGTGAGAGAGAGAGAGAGAGAGAGAGAGAGAGAGAGAGAGAGAGAGAGAGAGAGAGAGAGAGACAGACAGACAGACAGGGGTTAGGAATTATTTTAATTTTTTTGATCTTTTAATTAAACCAATGTAGACTTGAAAATCTAACACAATGACACAATACTGAGTGACAGGTTAACAATGAATCAATAAATAATAGGTATCAGTTGAAGGAGCAGTCATTTATTTATTTTTGAAGGTAGACAACAGGATGTATCTTACATAATTTCAAATTAAAGCTGATTTGATGGATGAGTTAATAAAATCCATACACTACAACTTAATACAGAACTGCATTGTCCAAATAGAATTATGTAACCAAAAAAACCCCCAAACAAACAAAAGATTACCACACAATAAAGGCTCTATTCAACGTCTCCATGGAGAAAGCTGGCAAACATAAAACAGCAGCTCTTGAATATTGAAATGACCACATTTGAATGTCAAGGCCACTGCAAAAATTCCACTGTAAACAGATTTAGATGCTAAATCCAACTATGACAGGAGCTCAATGGAAAAACCTCACGCTTCTCTCCAGGAGTTAATAAATTAATTAATTAAAGTGTAATTTTCACTACGTCTAATGTGTGACTGTAACTCTGAAAGTGTATGTTTCATTAGTAAGTCTAATCCTTATTTTGTGATTTATAAATTTATATTTTCCAAACAAATGTGTATCCAATATTCCAATGGCACAATGTACATAAAAAAAGGAAAAAAACAAAGAAAAACTGCAGTTTCATCTAAAAATAAATGAGTCAAATAAATATCTTGACTGGTTTTCAGTAACCTCTGATCTTTCACAATCTGTGTTCCAAGTGGTCCACATAGTCGAGAGGACACAATCCGTATCTAGATCAATACAGACTACAGTGTGTCCACTCATTAAAGTTCAGTAAATGGGTAACAGTAAGAATACAAAAAGATGGTTTTGGTTCGCTTCACAATCATGTGGGTGATGTGACAAACAGAACAGTGTGTGTGTGTGTAATACCCTCAGGACATCCTCTTCTCATTAACCTCTAATTGCACTCATTAGGAACGGCTATTACCATCTTCCCTCATAGCCAACTTCCTGCATATGTCTGATAACAATCTTTCGACTGACATAAATCCATTCGTTACTAAAATAGAGTCCACACAACACACATGTTGATCGGTACAGAGAAAGACACTCAGGAGAAACTTGCAGAACCACGACTGTTTCACTCCATGTCACTGTTTCCTTCCATTTTGGAGCCAATAACCACATGAAGGTTTGGGTTGGTGAAGTGATCTGAAGGAGACCATTGACACTAGTTAGTGGTGAAATTATGCGTGTGTGTTTAAAGTATTGTTCATTTGGATCATCACTAGTCATTACTTTTGCAACAACTAATTTTCTTGGGGTCCATTTAAAAGATAAGGATAGGTTCATGCTGTATTTTTCTTACTGTCAACAATGCATTAGCCTGTCTCTCTTACTTTTAGATGTCCCCACAGTGTCAGTGGCACTCAGCTGTTCCTACTAAATATTTAAAAACAGGTCATGTAGCTTCATTGTTAGAAAAAGTTCAATATTTTTATAAACCAGCTGGACTCTATGGTTTTAAGCAAATAATATTCAAACAGGAATTAATAGTGCATTTGTTTGAGACAGATGATTTTAATGTTACACAATGCAACAGTGTGACTCATTGATGTATTTTTGATCATTTTTGGACAACATTGGAGGTCTGTAGCACAAAAGAAGAAGCTATACTGTATGTATGTATGAAGCTACTGTAGGTTTTAGCAACAATATTAAGATCAATTCATTGTTGGTTTTTGGTCTTTAAATAAGAAAATATAGAAAGTCACAATCCTGTAAAATAAAATATAAAGTATAATCAACACACTTATAGAACAAATAATACAGTTACAATACCACTACACCAAGAAAAATACTTTTACATCATAACCAAACACGTGACATATAAAATATTAAATAGAGTGATTGGCTGTGTGTGTCTGTGCAGAACTCACCTGCAGCAAATTCACGAATGTCCACAGGCCTTTTAAGAAGCACGTCTCTGTGAGTGGATGTGAGAATTATCAGGCACAGTATGAGGATTATTGATGTGTGTGTGTGTTTTCAAACTAAAAGTTCACTTCAATAGTTCAGTAGTGGTCAAGAGGCTGCATGGAGGTTTGAAATGCATTAACCTTAAAGCAGCTCAGACTTTTATTGGAGTTAATTTGTTTGTGAATAATTCTTGCTCCATCCAACATAAACCATGTAATGTAAAATATAATGTTACATACAGAGCAGCTTAGAAGAAGTTTTGAAAGTTTATCAGTAAATAAGAACAATGGCTGGTTTGCAGACAAACTCTGATGTAAAATTTAAAAAAAACCCAAAACAACAACAACAAAAAATCCTTTAAAATAAATAAATAAACCTATGACAGCTTCAGAGTCAGCAGTCAAACTGAACTGACTTTAATCTAAAAGTACTGAGTGTTAATTTACATCTACATTGTAATATTTTGTCTGCGTGAGTTTATTTTATAACCTATTTACACAAACCTTAATTTGATTAGGTTTTATTATAGTCTATAGATTTTCAGCATGTAATTGTTCCGGCCTTGTTTTATTTGTATTTGAGATGTTAATATTTATATTTAATATATTGTAATATCAGTTTGAAAACCCTTTCGTCACACATGTAGCCTAAATACAATAAACCCTCGCTCTATTTGTAGTTAACTTTAAGTTGCCTATACTGTTTATTTGCTCGATTCCTTTAACAAACCTACAATTAGATACATCAAAGCAGTGAAAGGGACACTACAGTAGTGCTAAGAGAAAAAACAAAATGTACGGATATTTGTTTGAGTTTTTATATGCAAATAAGGTGCATGTTGGATTTAATCTTGTCTCGGTGTGTTTTGTCTAACACATAACAGTTCATCAGTAGACACCGTGAGCAAGGTTAGCTGAAAGTTATTCTCTCTCTCTCTCTCTCTCTTTTCCCAAATCAGCGGAAGACGAGCTAACCTCAGAAAGTCGCCTATCAGGACCTCCACTTCTGGATGCGACCTCAAATACTTCTCGTTTTCGATTCTCGTCTTGATCTAGAATTAAAAGAAAATGCATTAAAATGCAGTGTGGGTTTAGCTAATATAAGCTATATAGCTGTTAAACGCCTGCGTTGTAAAATCCCCACACAAATCCACTGTTACCTTGAACTGTCGCAGTTTTTCTTGCTGCTCAGCGCTTAAAACACCAACGTCCAGTTTCGTCAAACCGCCTTTCCCAGCCATCATTTCTCTATAAAGGTTCGTCTAATTACCTTTCTGAGGACACTGTTCACCTTACAGTACACCTCACAATATAAAACTAGTAAATATTTATAGCACAAAAACGGCCATCTGCTACTGACACTGTTACCACGACTGACAACAACTGTTGCTATGGAAACGACCTCCGGCAATGAATGGCTGCGTCCGCCAGGTGGCGACGTACTCCAGGATAATACGTCCACCGCTTCCATGCATTTCTTTTTTTTTGCTTGTAATAAACTTAATTCAGCTTTTAAAGGAGAGGTTCACATTTTTTTCAAGTCTGTCTTAACACAACAGTCAGGTGTTCATAAGAACACTGAAACAGGTTTTCCTCGCTGTAATCATTCCTCCTGTTCATACTGGCTGTTAAAAGACCCCTTCAAATGTGCTTTCAGTGTAAATGATGGGGGCCAAAATCCACAGTAAGTCCACAAAGTCATTATCTGAACTTCACAGTTTATGTAAAGCTTATATGAGGCTTCAGCAGTCTGAGTTAGTCATTTCAGTGGATATAATAACAAAAAGAGGGACTTTGGCACTAAAATAACTTGAACTTTGAAAGATATCTGCAATTGATTTGACTAATTTGGACAGCTGAAGTGTCATATTAGCTTCAGATTAACTTTTAAATACAATGTTGCACAGAAGGAGGACTGTGGATTTTGGTCCCCATCACTTAGCTATATTGAAAGTGCATTATGAAGTGATCTCTTAGTAGGTGAAATACAAACAAGAGGAATGATTATGGCAAGAAAAACAATGTTCATTTGGGTACATGACAGTTGTCTTAAGACAGACTTTTTTGTGAATCTGTCCTTTAAGGATATAAATCATAAATGAAGCAATGTTGCCAATTGTTATCAGATTCTGTTTATGATATATTAATACATCAAAATATGCCATAATATGGTGAGAACATGTTTCTTTTTTATTTCAGTCAATTTTTCATTGTCCTACTATAGAAAATGTGGTTTGAAATGTGGGACAGCATGGTTTAACTAATGTGGGACAGTTACATATGTTCTTAAATAAGTGAAACAAGCCCATAAGCACATTAAATGTGCAATACCAATAGTTATTCAGGGGTCTTAATATTGTAATGCTCAAATTTTAGCTATTTTTAGGCAGATTGCAAATTATGTTATTGCTAATAGTAATACATAATACATAATATAATACATTACTATTCTATTTGTCACAGCAAAAACATTGTAATTACTGAAATGACCAAACATGGTCATACACTTTGGCCTTTAGTGTTATTGACCAAACATTTTTGTTGTATCAGTTAAGGTGATTTCAACCTTTCTGCTTGAACTGTCCCACATTAGGAAAGACACATCATTTAAGACAAATACATTTTTATTATTGCCCTTTCTTCTCCAGGTGTGATATATCCATATCTCTTTTCTGATATGATTAGAAAACACCTCAGGGATTTCTGAATGGTATTGGGGTTGGATATAATGTATTAACTTCATATCAAAATATATTGATGAAGTACTAATTGAAAAAATTGTCTTACTCTAATTCACCCTACAACTTTTTTTGTTCATATTGCAAGAACAGTGAATCACAGTAGTAGCTGTGGTACCATGTGGCATGTTTCTGTGCTTTTTAAGATAGACTGGTGATTTGATTCTTATACAATAATACACAGACACTCTCTTTAACAATAGTCTTCAACATTGTTAATATTGTTAATTTGAGCATGGTCCAAAACTCATTTTAAATGAAAAAAACACAGTAAGCTTGGATTTGTGTGATCTGTTTAATAAACCTCAACAAAACTATATACAACCAGAAAATTAGGTGTTATTCTAAACACAGACCCATAATCAGGCCTACATCTAGACCTCTACAGTTTATCAACACACTTTAAAATGGCACAGACAGGAAGAATCAATCTATTTAACATGATGTGGCTTCCAAAATTTTAATTTCTATTTTCGACGGTACCAATGACCCAATCTAAAATATTCTTTTAAAAAATATATTATATCATTACAGACTTTATATGGGGGAAGAAAAATCATTGAATTAAAAGGAAGGTTTTACATCTTCCAAAGATGGAAGGGGGATTTAATCTCCCAGATTTAAAATTGGATTGAATTAGAATGACCTTTCGACTCAAGCATTTTACCTACAGTAAGCCATAGAGCCAAAAATACAATAGAGGAGCAATGGATTCATGTTGAAAATGCACAAATCTATCCTCAAAACCTTTTCTTGTATATATTTTCAAAGGATAAAAACATCAGTTCTCAATTTTATAGTAAGAAACTTGGCAGCAACATGGAGAAAATTGAAGAGTATTTTGAGTGAGTTGATATCAGTTCCAAAAAATACTTCAAAATTCATTATTAAGCTGGTCTACATGGAGGGACAGAGGTATGGAAGCTGTTAATGATTTAATGAATGAAAAACAAATTTATTTCTTGGAATGATCCGCAGAATAAATTTGGTTTGTCTAATGAAGAATTTTTCAGGTATATGCAACTCAAAAGTTTTGACTTCCATTCATTTGGACAGTGGAGAAATTTAGAGGAAATTATATTTGGTTCACAACAGATAATAAATCAACAGGTAAAGTTTACAGAATCCTGCAGAAATCATATTCTGTAGAAACTTTGTTGCACTTTAGAATATATTTGTGGGTCCAAGATTTAAAGAGAAATTATATTAATTTAATATTGAGGGGATGTTGGAATTCAACAAGAGGTATTATGGCTAATGAAAACTTGCTTTTAATCCAATATCAAATAATGTAGAGAACCTACTACAAGAGTTCAAGTCAATAAATATAATAGAAATATATCGAGGAACTGTTTTAAATGTGGAATTACAGATTCATCGATCCACACTTTTTGGGACTGTAGCAAAATTCAGAAGATTTGGTTTGATATAGAATATTGGTTATCAGAGGTATTGGGGTAAAATTTAATTTTAATCCATAAATTTACATATTTTCAAGATTTATTACAAGATACAGTGAGGTATAAGTGGAGATAGATTATTCTTTTTTCATCAATCGTATTAAAGAAGCTGATACTTAAATAGTGGAAATCCACATACCCTCCTACACTACTACACTGGAAAAAAGAAATGTGTTATTATTTGAGTATGGAAAAGACGATAGCCACCAACAAGTACAAATTAACTCAATTAGAAATCATATAGGAAGAAGTATTACAAGCATTAGGTCCATAAAAAATGTGGCCTTTATACTGAAACCTGGTTTGAGGTTCTTTGCTTTTTGTTTGTTTTGTTTTGTTTTTTGTAGTAGAATGGTATTCAAGTTATATATGATGTATGTGTATGTTTATTTAT
This sequence comes from Thunnus thynnus, assembly GCF_963924715.1. NCBI lineage: Eukaryota > Metazoa > Chordata > Actinopteri > Scombriformes > Scombridae > Thunnus > Thunnus thynnus. Next base: position 16,231,087 of record NC_089526.1, on the reverse strand, counting down.
ATTTAACATATATCATTTAAGTTGATCAGATATGAAGATACTGATGTTGAGCTTGTTTGTTTGATTTGTGGAGTAAAAGTTATGTTATGTTTTGTTTTTTGTTGTTTTATTATGTTTCGTTTTGTCTTCCTGTCTTGTTTTCTTTGCCGTTAAGATTATTAGTCTTTCTTTGGTTGATGTTGGAAGTGAATATTGTATATACTGAGAAATCTAAATAAAATCTTATAAAAAAAATAAAATAGCACAGACATAGAATAGAGTAGCTTAAAGGCTGCTTGGTTGACAACACAACAACAAAAAAAGTCATTTTAGAGGTATTTTAGGCATGAAATAGAGATAGAGACAGAAAATATTCAAGCTGTTCCTGAGTTTGATTCAAACTGAGAATCATAGGACAATCATAACAATTTTAAGTCCATTATCCTTTTGTCAACAATCCAGAGATACAAAGATTGTTTATAGTTCAAATGTTCTTGATAGCTTTTAACCCCTGCTGTTTCCTGCATGACTGTCACTCCCTCTGGACCAAGAAATAACTTGAGTTGTTGAAGTGCATGGCTTCTATCCTCCCATTCACCCTATGTTCTTCCTCATTTTCTTCTTCCCCTTCTTTGCCTTCGCTCACTCTGGGTTCTCTGTGATGCGGAGGGGCAAAGGTCATCAGAGCCTGCCCTTCTGGAGATGTTGGGGCGGAGGGCTGAGGCTGAGATGAGTCCCCACATTGGGTGATGATATTCAGCCTGTGGAGTTTCGACATAAATCTTTCCTTGTGTCTGAAATGAAAAGAGAAAGGTTCAAATGAAGAAGTTGCCATGCTTAAAGTGGACTGTCACAAATAATTTGCTGATGTTTGCAATTTAGGACAGTGATTCACTGTCCTTGGTTATTTGACTCATGTTGAAAATGTACCCATTTTTGTTGGAGAGCAGGGAATTTCAAGGAAACATTCTTAGTGACACGCTTTTTTACTCAGACATACATTTAGTTAACATAAGACATATCATCACCTGAACACGTAGACAGCCAAAATGACTGACAAGAGAACAAATGAACCAGAGATCCACAGGACGTGATGCATCTTCACTGGGTCGTCTTCACCACTACGCACTGATTCTGGTGTAAAGAGAGGGGAAGACTGTGAGAAATCCTAGTGGACCTGAATAGCATCCATCAAAGTATATGTTTGGGTGTGACTGAATGTGTGTGTGTGTGTGTGTGTGTGTGTGTGTGTGTGTGTGTGTGTGTGATAGGTATGTTGAGCCATGTTTCCTGTGGCTTGTTTCGTTGTTGAGACTCAGTTATTATGATGACACGGCTTCCTGTTAAAACCCAGTGAACCAGAGGGGATTTTCAGCGCTAACAGCAATTAGAGAGTTTCTTTCCCCCCCTCCTCTCTCTTTCACACACGCACTTAATTTTTTGCTGTCTGCTAGCTGTCTTACCATCAGAAGTGGGAATGTCATTGGTACCAGAGCCTTCCTCTGCTTCCTCTGGTAACTGCTAGTTAAAGAAGGTGACACAAGAGATGGTGTGAGTTAGGACAGCAGTGAATACTGTATACAGCACATGTGTGAGGGAACAAGAATATTCTTTCATGCTATGTATAAGCACAGCGGTGCGTTGAGCTAAATGCTAATGTCACTAAAATCCCCTCAATGACAATGGTAACATGCTGATATTGAGCAGGTATGTTTACAATGCTCACCATCTTAGTTTTGCATGTTTGCATGCTAACTCTTGCTAATTAGCACTAAATACAAAGTATAGCTAAGACGGAAATGTCATCACTTTTGCAAATATCTGGTCATTAACCAAAGTATTGGATCATTTGAAATTTTGACTTGATGATAGCACTAGATGAAAAGTTGAGGGATCTTCAAAGTGTGTAATCACCTTGGTGATGAATTTGTGCACCAAGTTTCATGACTCCAGCCTCCTCCAGCCTCCAGAGGGCATTTTTACTCAAAAACACAAATGTGAACGTGAGCTTCATCTGCTTGGCACCATGAAGGTCTGTAGAAACTTCTATGCCAATTTGTCCAAAGTTTGTGAAGACATTCACTAAAAGCCAAAAATGTCAACCTGCTGGCATTGGTTCACCCAGTAGTAGTCAGTAGGATTTATTCTCTGGGGTCCATGAATGTCTATACATAATTTGATAGCAATCAATCCAATGGTTGTTGAGATATTTCAGTCTGGACCAACCAACTGCCAAATACCTTGATGACAATAATTCACTATAAAAGACATACTGGGAAAATATTTAATATAATTTTGATCTCTAATCATAGAATTTGATTTTTTTTTTTTGGTTAGTAAAAATCAAAAACCAAAGTATTGGATAAATTAAAGCATTCACCAAAATGATAATGATTAATCCTCTGGGTGCCACTTATATCTGTATCACATTTCATGGCAATCCATCCAACAATTATTGATATATTTAATTCAGGACCAAACTGGTAGACTGACCAGTGGATAGACTGACATTACCATCACTAGGGCCATGCTGCTAGCATGACTAAAAATGACAAAGAGGGAGAGAGGGAGCATCAATGATTTCTCCATAAATGATTGACACATTGAAACTCTTACCATTGTAGTAGTCAGATCATTTGACAACTCGACTGGAGCTGAGGAAAGAGACATACATACATGTTATCAAAAATCTTGATGGAAAGGAAGCAACAGAATATTCAGCTGTACATTGAAAAAAGTGTAGCATAAACACATTGTAGATTGCGCACTAATACTCATGTATTCAAGTTCTTTGAAGTTCTTTTAAAAATAATTCATACTCTGAAGAATGTTTATGGCGACCAAAGCGTTTTGTTGATGTACTTATTGAATGAATATTTTGAATAATGTGTGCGAGAAGCTCCTTTATAAGACACTGAGCTCCAAACCTAATCCAAAGGTAAACTAAAGTGTCTTTAAATCAAGTATATTTGACTGGCCTTGCAAATATGTTTAACATAAACCAGAGCATTTTTTGACCATATTATATAATATATTATATATAATATTCAGCATCCTGTGAAAAACACTTATTTGCTTTCTTAGACGAAGGGAAATACAACTGGAGGGAGTATAAGTATGCCCTTACAGCAGGATATTTATATACACATCTTTGGAAAAACCAATCATATGGGAAGGAAACAGGAGCCCTGCCTCTTGAGGTTGTCATGACTACTTTTGTCCGTGTCCCGGATGGATCATGTATTACTGGATTACTGTACTGTTCTATTTTTGAAATGGCTTAATTGCTTCTTTATGTGTGTGTTTGTGTGCACATGTGAATTTACCCGTCCAACTGCTGGCATAGACGGGTGTACTCCAGTCACTCCACTGACCGTCATATTCATCCTTCGTTCTGAGCTGTATCAGGTACTTAACACCGGGCATTGCATCGGTGATAGTATAGGAGGTTGTGTAGGAGTGTTCGCCCTTGATCATCTGTATCTACAATGATAGACAGACAACCAGGTAAGATAACCAGGTTTAACAACCACATCACACAGACAAAATAGGCTTTTTGAAAAATGCAGTCTCAGAAATGTAACCAACGCTGTCATCAATTGAAACAGAAGAGTGTTTCATTGTTTCACGAAAGCTAACAATGCATTTAACTATTGAACACACACACACACACACACACACACACACACACACACACACAGAGAGTTCAAAAACTGCCATGCACGCACCTGTTCATGAGAAAATGAGGACGTGTAGGGTTGGTATTTTAGCTCATAAATTAATTCATAATATGTGTCTTGACGCTTCCAGGACGTCGGGAGACTCCAGGTGACCGTCATCCTCTTCTCCTCTCCCTCCTCCTGCCGGACAGACACACGTGATGGAGGGTCCGGCTTTACTGAGGGTGCAGGAAGGAATATAGTAAGTTCAGCTTCAGAGTGCTATAATTACCTTCACATCAAGTGAAACACACATATAACATGGGCAGACCAGCCCTCGACACATTCCACTTACAAATGTCCAGAGGTGTAAAGGTCAGGACAGTGCTGGTGGCGTTGCCTGCAATGTTTGTAACACACAAGTAGGCCATATGAAGGGTTCTCAGCTCGTCCTCATTGTGGTCAAGAGCACACCAACAACGAGATGAGTATGAACACTGCAAAGGAAGGAATGTCTCTGATGGGCTGAGAGAAGGTAGTGGGAAAGACAAAGAAAGGACACGGTCACTCACACAGTAAGGGGTGAGATACAGTATAACATCTGCAGAAGGTTACTTGATTTGCTGTTGTCATGTGGCTAAAACTTTATTTTTCTTCTGTGTGTTGACATCTCTGACCAAAGTGCACACAATCACACCTAAGATATCTACTGCAAGTAGTTTAAAAAAAAAAGAAACAGCCGTATGAAGTACTACACATTTCAAAATTATATCACACCCTCCACAGCCTACTGCTGACCTACATGTTTCTGCAGGAAGTCCCAAAATCAAACAAGTGGCTAACTTCTGCATATTGTTTTAATTTTTAGTCTAAAACGTTAAACTAAAACAGGTAAATACTCTATTTTTTAATTGGGAAAAACTGACAAACTGGCAAATAACCATGACAGAGTAGGGATAATCAAAAGTCTCAAAGAATGTTAACAAAAATGATTTAAAGTAAATGAAATTATATAAAATTATTGAATATAAGGATGGAACCCTCTATGCCTATTTGATTGTCCATTTATAACCATCCAAACAGCTCTTACCGTATGTACGCAAATATAACTCACATTATGGTTACATGGTGAAAATATTACAGATTGGACCATTAAAAGATGTTTTATACATTTTTAACAACCATCTTCACATCACATATAAATCATTCAAAGAGACACTTATAGTGTTAGTTTCTGTCCTTACCCTTTTCTGAGTAAGAGGTGACAGTTAAGACGTTTAGTAACAGGCATCTGAGGCGTCCAATCACAGCGAATCTTACTACTGGGTGACTTTTTGTAGCAGGACAGACTGGGAGTCTCAGGAGGATCTAACACATATAGAAGACATGCAGAGATACTGTACATTCATTCATTGTTTCTCCTACATTTTCCTACACCAACCACCGAGCACTCACATTCACATTCACTGGTAGGATTAGGGCTGTAACTAATGATTACTTTTGTTAGGGATTCAACTTCCAATTATTTTTTAGATTATCTTAAAAACAATGGAAAAAATGCCCATCACATGACATCTAAATGATTGTTCTGCTCAACCAACTGTCCAAAAACCAAATATATTGAATTTACAATTTCACAATGACATAAAATGGAGAAAAGCAGCAAATCCTCACATTTAAGAGGCTGGAACCAGGAAGTGTTTGTCGTTTTTAAATGGTTAAGTTTAATTTAAATGTCCCTAGACTTCTCAGGACTGTCTGGGCGTGAATGTGCTTGAACTCCCTAACCCTCCTGACTTTACTTGAAAAGTACTTTTCACAGCAGACATTTGATTCATCATAGTAGGAGAAACAAAGTTGTTACTAACAACATTAACAATGGCTCAGTTCCATTGAAGTGTCCTAGTAAAGCCATGACAGTATGACAGTGAGCCATCATGCACAATACCAGGACCCTGAAACTGAAGCAGCTAAATGGAATTCAGCCATCATTAATTTTATTATTTACACCAGCGCTTTTTCCTCCTGTGACATGTCAAATAGACCTTTTTCACAGCAGACATTTTGACTTGTCCTAGCAGGAAAAAAGCACAGGTGTTAATAGTAACGTTAACAATGGCCCTGTTATATTTAGGTGTCCCTAAACTGCAATAATTGAAAAGGGGCCTTTAAATTATCCTGAGAGAGAGGAGCAAAACATTTGATTATAAAACATGCGTACAGCACTTGACATCATGGAGCATTTTTTACAGAACAAAGAAGAGCAGGATGACAGACTGTGACAGAATGTGTACTGTATCTATTTAGAAACACATAGGTAATATTTGTTAATGTAATAATTTAATCTAATAATGAATAATACAATAAAATGATTGAAAAATGTTATATATTATTCACCTTCTTGAATATCCGAATTGTCTCACTGTTCTGTCCCTACATTATGATTCACTTTTTTTTTCTTTTTTTTAAAACTCTTTATACTTTTAAAGTCCACAAGATATGTTCAGGTAGTGGATTCTCTCTACACACACACACACACACACACACACAAAAATGCATAAGATCTGTCCTTTACACCAACACCCTTACATTCAAAATGTGTGGCATGACTTGCTTTTTACGTTTACATTATGTTTATACATGACTTGACTCAACTCCACTGCCGTTGTGACTCACCTGCAACGGCTACTTTCAAGGAGAACCTGTCTCTGCCTCTGTGATGACACGTGTAATTCCCTGAGTCTTTCGGTCTTACTGAGGCCATAGAGAGTGTGGCCCCTGTCCTCTCAAACGTGACTTCTCCCCAGTCTCTGTCTCCTTTCCCCACCGTCCTCCCGTTCCACTTCCACTGAGGCCTGGATTTTATACCCCTTGTCACCCTGCTCCCTTCCTCCCCTTCCTCTTCCTCTTCCTCATAATCACCCTCATCGTCCATGTCTTCAGCCTCCCTGTGGGATTCACCCCTCAGCACTCTGCTCACACCGGTAGGCTGGACTGGTTGAGACGTGGGATAGGCTGTGTATCCTGTATCTGTATATCCAATGTGTCTGTTTTCTCCTGTCACAGTGTTGACTACTGCCTCAGCAGGATGAGTGTGGTATCCTGTATTTACACTTGCATCACTTTTCACTGAAACCGTGGTGTTGGTTATAATGTTTGCAGTAACAGGAGTTGCATCAGAAGATCTCCTGTTGATGTTTGAGCTTTTTCTGGTAATGCTGACCTTTACTCCATTCACCTTCACAAGACCGCTGCAGGTCAAATCCAACTTACTGCCAGAGGATAAAACCAACACACCAGGGGGAGGTTCTGCAGAGAAAAACAACAATTTAGGACTTTTTTTAAAACTGTAAATTCATACAGTATTTTGAACAAACTGACAAATTCTTTTGCCCTGCGGTCCACTAAGCACAGCAAAAAAAAAGAATGCAACGTTGCATGACCAAAATTACCAACCCCTTCTGAAATTCCTCTTTTAATATGTGTTTCCTCTAAACTGTTTCTATTTCTGATCTAAATCTTCGTCATCTCTCACTTATTTAAATTTCTGATCGAGCTCAGAACTCACGCAACCAATTATTGAGATATGTCTTTCACTGTATTTGTGTTTCTAGCCGACTGTCTGGGCTTGATGTCAGAAGTCCATTGCCCTTATACAGCGTAAACACACATTCTCTCCATTTCTCCTGCAATTGCACAGTTTCTGTTTTGTCCCCTAGAGACCAGATATAGAAGATGGAGAGAAACTACCACAGGATGTGGAATGGTTTATTTTTCATATAAGATTTATACAATTTGAATGTGCATTTCAGTAATAAATCAGTAATTTAAATGTATGTTACCAAAAACGCCTCCAGTGGTTTTAGTTCAGTATAACAAATACAACTAAGTAGATTTATAGTAGATTAGCCAATAGAGACATGCTGGCAATTAATATGTGGAAACATTTTGGTGTCAGGAAGAAGGCCAAGAGGGCCTAAATTCATGAAGGACTTAAAGGATGTGTTCACTGTTTAACCCTGTCTTAAAACAACAGTCAGGTGCCCAAATGAACATTTAAACAGATTTTGCTTACTGTTGTCATTCTTCTGCTCACACTCACCATTAGAAGATCCCCTCCAAACGTGTTTACAATGTAAGTGATGGGGGACAAAATCCACAGTCCTTGTTTTGTGCAAAAATGTATTTAAAAGTTTACCTAACACTAATATAAGGCTTCATCTATCCAAGTATTATATATATAAGTGTATTTGTGAAGGATCTTTCAATGGTCAGTGTGAACAGGAGGAATGATTACAACAAACAAAACCTGTTTCAAAGTTAATTTGGGTTCCTGACTATTGTTTTAACACTGACTTGAAAAACTGGGAACGTATCCTTTAATTTGATTGAAAACTCAACAAATGACACCACTTGAATTTTTTTCTGTGGAACACAAATAGTAATGTGAGGATATAAGGTAACATTTTTTCTCTTTTCCACAAATAATTTCAAATGGATGATGATACTGATTATTTATAACAGTGTTATGTTTCTTTATGAACTATTTAAAAAATATCATACTTCAGTCTGAAATATGTGAAATATAATCTGTGGAGGTTCACAGTAATAAATCAATTTTTGGCTAAATTGATCTGCGCACATAGTATGCTGTTACAAAGTACAGTTTTTATCTGTTTGCTGTGATTTGTATCATCTTAAAAGAAAAAATCAAGCAGGTATTTTCATACGAATACTTGAGTATAATGACCGACCATCTGTCATCCTGGAAAGACCACATTGAATTTGCAAAAAGACAAAACAGAATTTATTTTCTCTTTTACTTTTACTTTTGTTCTTCTTTACTTCTGTGAATGTTTGTCCACTACTTCAAAGTCATGAATCAGCCTACTATGATAACATATAAGATACTGGCCAACAACATCGTCTCTGACTCCAACCATGTCCTGAACAGTGAATACAAATTGTTACCATCAAATCATCAGATACAGGGCTCCATGATTTAACAAGATTAGACCGAAGCACTTTTTATACAACAGTCAATCCTAAAATTAATGGAACTTAATCCCAGATCAAATATTTGCTGAAAGGCCTTGAATACTGTCTTCTGTGATTGTGATGTTGCAAATAGAGCTGCTGTGATGCATGAACATTTTCAGACTTGATCTGACAATTTAGTATCATCATCATCATCGTCATCAAAAAGAGAAAAGAATCTGAATTATGTGGATAACTATGGACCTCTAAGGGAACAAAACCACAATACACTGCATTGCCTACAGTGGTGGTAATATTGTACTTTCTACTCCACTACATTTATTTGACAGTTTTATTTACTTTTCAGATGAAGATTTAACACAATGGATAATATAACAAGGTTTTAAAATACAACACATTGTTAAAGATGAAACCAGTGGTTTCCAATCTTTTTGGCTTTTGACGTCTTACAAAAAGCAGTGTGTAGTCGGGGTCACATTTCAGATGTCTATGAGTTGTTAACAGCTCCACCAAATAGTAATTTTTCCCTCTAAACTTCTAACATGATTTCATTTCAATAAATTTTTAAATGATCCAATATTTCACTAAAAATCAAAGATTAGAGGAAAAAGTCTAAAAACTGAAAACAGATTTGTGTATCAGAACTTTGTTTTTTCTTCTCTTCTCTCCCATTAATCATCTCACGACCCCTCAGATTTATCTGGTGACCCTTTGGAGCGGCCCGAACCCTTGGTTGGGAACCACTGGACTAAGTTCAAACTAGCTCCACCTTCAGCAGCTACAACAGTAACATACTGCTCTTGACAACACTGATGTTCTCAGTATTAATCTAATGATGTCATATACAATAATATATCAGTCAGAAGGAACAAACCACTACTTTTACCGCAATACTTTAACTGCGTTTTTAGAAACACTTATGTACTTTCCTTGCTGAATATTTTTACATTGGTGTATTGGTACTTTTACTTATGTACATAATCTGAGTACTTCTGCTTTTAGACTTTTAAAATCAAAACTAAATCGGTGAGTCAGTCATAATTAGTCATCGGTCATTTGACTTTTATTGTCAGAGCTTACCTTTTCTGAGGCAGGTTCCGTCGAGAAAGTTGTGCACCGGTGTGGCGCACAGAATACACAGCAAAGGGAGGAAAATCCGCATGTTTGCGAGTGAATATGCCTTTAACCAGTCATGACAGTAATCAATGATCGTCACACTTGTCACACGGTGACAGCTGGAAGTTGCTGTGACTTAAAACAAACTTTCTACATGAAAGTCTGTCTAACAAGTGACAGCCCTCCACTTCAGACAGGCTTGTTAAAGAGTTACCGGCTTCCTCTGTCAGCAGCAGTCTGCTGTCCGTAAGACCCGTTATTGTGTAACCCAAGCTCTCTTCCCCTTGATCAGCGCCGTTACACAGAGGAAATCCTCCACGGCGTCACAACAAAACCTCAGTGCAAACTCAATATAGGCCTGCTATTATAATCTTCTATTTTCTGTCTAAAATACTGAAGGATTTTTACAAGAAGTTCTATATTTCTTAAAATCCTGTACTTCCCGTGACTGCATCATCCTTATTTTTTAATCATATATGGTACATTATGTTCTTATGATATACTGTAAGTGTGGGAATCTTCAGCTTTATAATAATGTATTAATTTAAAGTATTAAATCATCATGAGTCATGCATTAGTTAAGCATATGCTTACCCTTCTTATTAAGTGCTTTACATTTTGTATATTCTCAATAAGGTTTGCATTTTTATTTTATTCCAAAGTTACATAAATCATTGTGCAATTTGTTGTGGTTAAACCTTAAAAAGTCTCACATGTCAGTTCTTTTTCTCTTTACCTCAACACATTCAACCACATCTTGCAGCAGTCATTTCTACCTCAAACTTTGATTGCTACTTGAAATGACATTTACATGGACACAATATGTTTCTCTCACATGAAAGAGAGATGACATGTTTATTGACCAACACTCAACAGCTCCATGTTCCACCTAAAAGCAGACCCCTCCGAGAACAATTCATGCTGCACAGTACATTCATTTCCAAATGGTTTTGCCTTGTTTTCACAAACCTTGTCAACATTCTGGTGTTTTTTTATTTAGCTGCTTTGTCGATGACTGTGGTACAGGGACAGATCCGAGAACAGGTTTATATTGTTCCTCAGGTTACCCTACTTAATGATGATCTCACTCCAATCACAGTCAGGAGCATTTGCAACACAGATGGGATGTATATTCTTCTATAAAGCAGAACTTAACGGAACCAGAAAGAGCTTGTAGGACCAACATTTTGGCATTGTTAAGGCATGATTATCCCCAACCACTTTCCTTTCATTCATGGACAAATAAAAATTTAAAGCACTTTACTCAAGTGTATGAATCAGCACGACTGTTCACACACAAAATGTCAATATGTAGGAGTGAGACTTTGACAAACTGCCTTTAAACTTCCATAACTGCCTTTTTTCCCCACAAAGTTCCTTTGCAGAGTAAGCCAGTGGCAGGCTGTCTTTTCTTTCTGTTCAGCCTGTGTTGGTGTGAGACATTGCATCAGAGGTACAATCAATAACATGATCTGGCCCTTTGTCAGACCAAAAAAAGGCCTCACTTGCAAAGAGGAGGGACAGCAGCAGAGAGCTTTAAGGTGCAACTTAACTGGGCCATTATAAAACACATCAATATGATGCAAACAAAGAAAACGTGGAGTAGAGGTAAGAAACGGATCGATGAGACAAAAGGGGAAAAGTCTTGCAGTGTTCTGTAACTAAAAGTACCGTTCTCACTGAGAACTATAGTGAACACAGACACTTGAGGATATTTTTTGACAGAAAAACACTTACTAATAATGCCTGCACTTCCTTGAAAGTCTTGCGATTCTGCTCATTCATTCAAATCATTGTTGATTTTGAGAATTGATGTGTGACTGTGTATGCTTGCTTGTGAGAGAAGCGAATTTGTGAAATAACTGTGTTATTTGGAAACAATCTAAAACATTTAATAGTAAGTTATCTTGACATCTGTTTCTGCACCTGCTACTGTTATTCAGTTATATAAATCATATGATTTTGAAAGTCATTCACAAACACAGTCATCATATGCTGTGGGAACGATTATCTCACCATTAAATCTCAATTTATAGTTGGCAGAGTCTGTGTCATGAGGATGTGCCACTTCCTCCTGTGATTTGGATTTAATGAATTTGTTTTGAATCATTTGGGAAACAGAGAGAGGAGTGCTGTGCGTAGAGTTTTTTTTAAACAACATAGCGTTTTTTTTATAACACTTCCTTGAGTCCATGTGCGTTCAGTACTCTCAACACATCCTCTATGTGTGTGCAAAGATCTGATGGACAGTAGCGAACGAGTAACTCCTCCATTTATACTGAATGTTTCACTCGAACTGACTGGTTTCCTTGGCAACAGCAGGTGGTCCTGGGCTATTGGATGCATTGGTGCGAGCCCTCCAACTGAACAGAGCTTCCTAATGGACAGAGGAAGAGTTAACTGTTAGTATGGTTGTGTTTTCTGTTTGATATGGATATATGAATGGGAAATAACGGTAGCTCACCTGCACAGTCCCCAGAGTGAGCGTCCAGCCTCCAGGTGAGTCTCCTCCATGGGACTTCACTGCTGTGGAGGGGGGGGCGCCAGCATTGGGGGCTTGGGCTGGACTCTGAGGTGCAACTGTTTCTGAAGCTGCTGCTAAAACTGGTGGAGTTTGTGCGGATGAGGTGGGAACAGTCTGTGTATTTTGAGCTGGTGCTGTACCTGTTTCCTCCTCGATGGGTGTATCTTGTGAGCCACCCAGAACAGAGGAGGAGTTTGAGAGTGGTGGAACTGACCCAGAGACACAACTGGGAGCTGGGCTGCACTCCCCTGAGGCACTGGGAGGAGTGTGACTGTGATTATGTTTCTTCCTGCGGAGGGTGTCGATCCAGCTGGAGCTGTGTCTGGAGGCAAAGGTGGCCAGAGCAAGAGACGAGAGCCTCATGTTCTTCCCTGAGGTGATCAGCTCCCCAAATCCCTCTTGGTGGGCAAATGCGTAGCCTGACCTCCGAGAACTGCCGCGAGCGCCCAGACGGCCTTCTGACACACTGCCCACGCCACGCCAGGCACTTCCCACGCTACGACCTACTGGCTTCCGCTTCTTCTGCCGCACCAGCTGAGTGTAGCGCACCTGGAGAAGGAATAAAGGAGAGGAAGAGGGACATCATTGCTGGATTCGTTTTTGTTCGATCATCACAGCAGACTTGAAAGAGAGCTTCTGGCTGAAATGAACAGGTTGTTATGCTAGATTCTGTTATCAAAAAAAAAAAGAGAAGAAAAGCTGATGATAGAAAATTACATTCATTTGGGTGGTTTACACACCAAAATGTTTCATGAAAGTTCAAAATATGACGCTTTATGAGCAATATGGACACAAAAAAAACATCAATGAAATTGCAAAATGCTATTTCAGGTTATCTAACGCAAATACTCCAAATCCTCATACTTAAGCTCACATTTTTTTAAATACTGGGGGTTTATAAATGGGAAATGGGTTTGTAAAATCCTGTACTTTTCCACTGACAACTTTCGGTGTGCCTTGCATTTTGTGTTCTGGGCTATTTTTAGCTATTTCTATTTTTAGCTATCCTGCACATATAGAAGTGCTCTCCAATAGTTGATCAAACCGTCTTTGCCACTTTTCTACCTGATATCTCTGTCTCAAACTCAAAATTGTTTGTAATTTAATACACAAACTTATCATCGAGACAGAAACCAGAATAAATGACTGTAGAGAAAATACAAACAAATCAAAAGAGGAACTTCTTCACAGCTTGCTGACAGCAGCTTCGGTTGGATGCTCAACAAGCTTGAGACACAGTGACGGAGAAGGATATGCTCACTCTTAACTTGTACAAACTTCTGTCATTATGTTACACTGATTGAGTCAATATTTGCAAGGTATTTAGAGTGCATGAGGACAGTGACGGTAAGCCTACCCTCATCATCACAAACACACTTAGATGACCTGTTTGGACGTGCGTAGTTAATCATTGGCTGACGCTGTTTTCAAACAGACCTGTTGGGAAGACGTGACACTAACAGTTGTTGCAATGAAAAAGATGGACTCATCAGTGTGCTTGTGTTTTCTCACCGTGTCTGAGAGCTGAGGTTTCAAGTCCAACTTGAGGAAGCGGAATGCCAAAACTGGAACTATACATATTGCTGTTGCCAATGCAATAGTTAACCACACGACTGGCTGCAATAACGTGCTCTGGGCACTACCTGCGCCCAGAAACATACAGAAATATACATACACAAACATGAGCAACTATATTTTAACAATGTAAAGCATCTCAAAAGTCCTGTATACACACACTCACACATGGATATAAGACAACTTTACATGTGAATGATCTTGCTGGTGGAATGAAATGAAATTGCTTTAATTTATAGTTATTTGTGTAGTACACTTAAGTTTACTGTTGAAGATGTAGGCTACTATTATTTGTTTATATCATAATTGATAATATAGGTTTATTGTTTATAATTGAAAAAGCTGTCTATCTGCAACTATGTAACTTTCTAACCTCAAATAGTTACTGTGATGTTTCAATCTGAATTTCAGCCCCACCACAGTACTCTCATTAGGTTCTAAATGATATTTGTTTAGAAACTGATTCAGACAAGATTTTAGTTCTTATTAGTTCCAAGTGTTGCCTTTCAGGCACAGTACTAAAGTGGTTCAAGTCCTATCTACAGAACTGGGAAAGCCGAGCAGACGAATGTAGTGTTTGGAGTTCCCCAAGGTTCAATCCTGGGTCCTCTTTTGTTTAGCATTTACATGCTTCCATTAGGCCAAATGATACAAAACAATAGCATCCACTATAATAATTATGCAGACAACACCCAAATTTTTCACCAAGCGATTACAGTCCCATAGATTCTCTCTCTCAAAGGCACTGAAAAAATCAATGATTGGACGATCTCAACTCTCTGTCTCTGAAAACAAAACAAACAAACAAACAAACAAAAAAACAAAAAAAAAGTTGGAAAGTCTTGGTGTAATCTTGGACTTATCTTAAAAACATAGCAAGAATCAGAGGATTCATGTCCAGGCAGAACAACATGCCCATGTTTTCATTTCCAGCAGGTTAGACTACTGTAATGTCTCAAAAAACACTCTCTTGCAACTTCAGTTCTTTCAGACTAACAAAGGACCAAAAAAAAACCAAGAAATCTGAACACATGGCTCCAGTTCTGATTTCTGCACTTGTTTGCAGTGTGACAGAGAATAGGTTTCAAGGTACTGCTACTTGTCTTTAAATCTTTGATTTGCTTAGGACCAAAATACATCTCTGACTGTCTTTCACCATATGAACCCTCTTGACCTCTCATATCAACATGGGGAAGGGCTGCTAACTTTTCCCTGAGAGCAAACCAAACATAACATGTAGAAGCAGCCTTTTGTAACTGTGTACCACAGAACCTTAAGTAGTTGTACATCTGTACCTATGTATACTATATTTATGTCTCTGTACTTAACTTTTGTTAATGTTTCTATTCTTTTAATTAGTATTTTAATGTTTTATGCTGTTTTTCTTTTTTCATGTTGTTTATTTTTATTGCATTATGTAAAGCACTTTGAACAGCCTTCGTGCATGAAATGTGCTACACAAATAAACGTGCCTTGCCTTTTGATATCTGTAAAATATCCTCTTTATTCCATTACATTTAAAAATGATGTTATGCATTTGTATAAAAATAGAACAAATTTTGGCTGATGTTTTATTCTCAAAAATATCTATATTGATATTTGCCACAAAAATCCAGTATTAGTCATGCTCCACTAGGTGTGTGTGGGTGTTTGTGTGTGTGACAGACAAATAAAGAAAAAAGCGGACTGACCTACGAAGTGGAACTGATTGGGAAAGATCCTGAAGAGAGTCTGACTGTGCAGAGCGAACATGATGGTGAAGTAGGAGCCCAAAGAGCCCCACACAAACACATGGTTGATAAGTGTCCAGAAGCCTGTGTCAAGAGCAATCTACACATTGATACACACAGACACACATGCAAGAAACAGCAAAGAAGCACAGTTAATACACTTTGATCTCGCAGGCAGTATTTGAATATACAATAGCCAATATATATATAAAAAAATTGAATAACCAGCTGCCAGCTGTGAGGAAAGTTTACACCACTCTGCCCTCACTCACCTGTACGCTGACCACAATAACCAGGGCTGTTGCCGTGGTGACAGCAAAGGTCTGGTAGTCAGCGAGGGGCTCTCCGGTGCTCTGAGTGGCGTCTGACAGGACGGCATAGGGGACAAAGAACAGCACCACTGATGTGTAGATGCCCTGGGCAATGCAGATGAAGAACTCTCTCTTGTTGAAGAGGAGATTGAGCTGCCCAGGCTCATACAGCTTAGGATACTCCAGACTTCTCTGGTCAGGGACATCCTACAATAAGAGAGGAAGTGAGGGGCTGTATTAGGTAAAACAAGGCAAGGTGTGAATTAACAAAGAATGGATTGCGGCCACTGATAGCACCATGAATTGTGCATTATTTGCAACTGCTATCTGTGCCGTCTCTGATTCACAAAAGATTTTGAGTACAATTTGCCCTTGTTTTGGGTCTGACTGAGTGAGTGGAGCTGTTCCCAGTGTTTCAGGCTTTTCTCCACATCTCAGCACCCAGATTGGTCCATAATGAAAACTGCAGAGAGTGCAAAGCTTCAAGTGCAAAGCCTCCAATTGCGTGTCTTTAATTAGCAGAAATGCATACACACAGAGCTCTCCACAATCACAAACCAACTTTCATATATTTTGCTTCTTTTACTTCTCAAGTATTTTGCATCTATAACATAATCCACTGAAATTTTGAATCAAAATAGGCTACAGCTATTAAGGTGACTCAGGCAGGTCTGAAACATGTTAGATTAATGTCTGAATCTTACAATAATGTTGTTCATGTGTCACTGAATGTATCCAGGATTTTGCAGAAACATCAGTAGTGATGTTCTGTTTGCTGCCCACAGCTGGCTGCAGCATCACACAGCAGCTGAAACGATGAGCGCGTCTCCAAACTGAGAAAGAAATTGTTTGCATTTACGCACGCAGCACAGCAGCACAGCAGCACAGCAGCACAGCAGCACAGCAGCACAGCAGCAGTAACTTCATTAAAATGGATCGGTCAGGATCTGACAGTAATTAATGTTCTGTGATCTGCTACACATCTACAGGTCAGCTGTTTCACACAGATTCAGGTTTAGAGAGAGAGAGACAGAGAGAGAGAGAGAGAGCCCTTCAGTTACCACCAACTCTCTGGAGATGCTAATAATTTCACTCTAACTGCATTTGGCTACTAGCTCTAGTCTTTGTGAATTGGACGGTTTTTGCAGTGAGGATCATTTGCATAGAAGGGGCTAATTTTGCGCCAAGTGTATGCATATTATCTTATTTACATACATGCAAATAGCAAAGGCACACCGAGACGCTATTTGCATGGCAGCGCAGTTTGCGGTGCCTTTCACCTTTTGCGGGTGCTTTGTGAATTACACGGTTTCTTTTTGTGTCATTTGCACAGGTTTAGCAGCTGCAAAAGCCGCACAATCCTTTTGTGAATTTGCCCCAAAGAGTCTATAGTTATGCTAGAAGCTGTGTGAGGCTGTACTTGATGACTAATATTGATAACTGATAACACTGATATTTAGCAGATGATGTTTACCATATTCACCATCTTAATTTTGCACTTTGCTCATTATCAAATTAGCAACACAAAGTTATGGATCAAATGGAAATGTCATTAGTTCTGCATGTGGTCATGAAAGTAAAATAAAAGTACTAGACAAATTAAAACTAAATTAAGTCTTGCTAGTGTTACTTGAAAGTTAGGTAATTACAATTCATCCTGAGGGGAAACATAAATGTCTGCCAAAATGTCATGGCAGTCATCCAAAAGCTGTTGAGACATTTCACTCAAAACTACAAAAAGGAAAAGTCAAGGGGTCACCAAAGTTATTAGAATTAATATTCTGGGTATCTGTATCAAATGTCATGGAAAGACATTTCACAAAAGATCATAAATGTCAAACTTGTGTTGATGCAAGAGGAAAAGTCAGGGGATCACCAAAGTCGGAAGACATCATCCTCTGGGGACACTGACTGTACCAAAATCCATGGCAAATCCATCCAATTGCTGATGAGATATTTCAGTCTCGACTAAAGTGGACTGGCCGGCAGACAAACTGCTATCTAAAATATGGCTTTGTCCTTCTTTAATCTAGTGTTGTCATAGCAGACTTCACAGTAAAAACAAAACCAAAGGATGAGAGACACACCTACAATACATTCAAGTGATTCTTCTATTTCCTGGAAAGAACACAATGACAGAATACATTAAAGCTCTGTAGTAATGATTTGTACAGACCTGGTCAAAAATCCCCATGGCCAGCACAGGGAGGGAAGTGTAGACAATGTTGTAGAGTGTGATGAAGTACTGATCATACACCGTCTACATGAGAAAGGAGATGGACACACAAACACACACACACACATGATTGATAATCACAATTGTGACACTGACTCTTGACCTTGATCACATGACCTCTACACTCTGACCTGGGCAGAGAAGCCACAGAAGAAGCCGAACCAGAAGTGCACCATGGTGAAGGCAAAGTTCTTGTAGAAGAAGTAGCAGAGGAAACGGCACATGCGCAAGTAGGACCAGCGGCCGTGCACAAGCAGAAGGCGCTGCAGGAAGCGGAACTGGGAGAAGGAGTAGTCACTGGCCAGCACAGCCTGGATCCCCTCCTGACCTGAGATACCAACTCCAATATGAGCACCTGGAGGAGTGGAGAGGAGAGATGGACACCATGAGAGAAGTAAAATAAAGTTGGCTGTAGTTGGAAAAACTAGACTTAAGATAAGATATACCTTTAAAGGGAAGAAGTTATAATTACTGAAAAATACTGTACGTTAATTAACACTTATATTTGTTTTCAGCAACACTATAGTGTGTTATAAACCGTTTATTAGATGTTAATATGCTGCATAACTGATCTATAAAGCATTACAACTTGTAAACCCTTTATAACAAGAGCTACAGATGAAACAAACGCCTCAGAGAAAAAAACAGCAAATTTTGACATCTTGAAGAGCATAAATCACAGGATGTGAACCACTCCACCCATCACTGCTGCATTTACTGTGTTTCTGCTATAAGTCATATGAGGAACCATCATGTACACATGATGTGCATAGACAGACAAACACGCAACACTTACAAAACACAGACTATCACACCCACAGATAGAGAAACAAAACTTTGGGTTATTGGGTTATCACCTCAACATCCACTTTTCTCATTTTGTTTTCTCATTTTTGTTTGAGAGAAAAAACATTATTCTGCAATATCTGATGGTAGCAAATATGTTCTGAGTAAATACTCTGTAACACTTTTTACATTTTGACCTCCATATATAGCATTTATAAACAACAAATAAACATTTCATAAATAGTTTATAACACACTATAATGTAATTGTGAACAGCTACAAGGACATGTTTGTGTGTGTAAGTAGAGCTTGAAATTGTCATTATAGCCGCTTAAAACAATATTATAATGTCTTATAAACAATTTAATGTACTACATATAAATGATGAATATACACATTTACAAACTTCAGTCTGTTTTATTTGGCATCTGTGGAAAATTTGGGATCTCACTTAAAGTTAAACATAAATTTTAGTGGATTTTAACAAAACTTGGATTCACAGCACAAGTTTGGAGTAATGCGTCCATCTGCAAGTCAGTAGAGTTTAAAAGGTTTAACACACACCGAACAGAAGACACCAAGAAAGCAGTCCCTAACTCGATGAAGACATCACACACACTGCAACATATGTTTCCACACAACCTGTGTCATTACTAGTAACACAATGTAGATAAACATCTTCTACTACTACACTTCTGCTGAGAATTTCCATTGCCCAAAGGTAGACATTTGCACCCATGTAGCTAAATCCAACTTCTCTCTTTTACTTTCCTCTCTGTCTCGTCTAGTTACACTTCCCCCTCTCTTCTCATCCATCGTCCGCACAACTCACTCTTGATCATGCTAACGTCGTTAGCGCCGTCTCCTATGGCCAACGTGACGGCCTTCTTGTGTTTCTTGATGAGCTCCACCACCTGAGCTTTTTGCAGCGGGGTGACTCTGCAGCAGATCACTGCTTTGCATGCGCACGCCGTTGACACAAACTCCATCTCCATGTCTGCTTCTAGTGCATGGGCCTTTTGGAGAACAGGAGAGAGAGATGTGAGGTTAGTGTGAGGTGAAGGGTAAAGAGTGATAGTTGCAGCTTTGGAGGAAAAATAGTTTAGGAAGAAGATCATGGTTTATTGATGTAAATAACACTGGAAGATTATTATCTCCTGGCAGTTGGCTCTGTATGTGTAATATGTGACTGTGGAGGCGTGCTATTCATACCAGACTGTGACCGTTGATTACAAGGGCAAACTCTCCAGAGATATTTTCCATGAGGTTAGAGGGTGGTGGTTGAGGGGGAGGGAAACAGCTGCAGTGCCTTGCTCCTCCTCCTGTACCATTTCCATTTTGTCTGTCACTGAAGCCGTTACCCATGAAACAGGTCTCCACCCATCTCTCCATCCCCTGCTCCTTCACTCCATCTCTGCTTCGTGACAGCTCGATCATCCTTTCTCTCGCCCTCCTGAAGAGGAGGAAAAACATACTCCACATCAGCAGGGCTTGTCTGTGCCACAATGACAACACCAAAACACAACACATATGAAGGAGAAAAAAGAGAGATGAAAGAGGCATCACCAAGAGGGAAAACAGACAGCTGAGCAAACAAGTCAAAGAACTGATAAAAATAAAGAAGTGGCAAAATGGAAAAAGAGCATGCTAATGCTAAACTGAGGTTAGCTGTGCCCATACCCTGGCGTTATTGTTGTTGTGATTGCTGATGTTTCAGCCCGTGGCCTTCATCTCTGTATCAAGTGTTCAGAAGCACCTGAATCAGCAACTCTTTGTATGATCATTTGTGCGTCAGATGGTGCCACAATATGGCGTCAGGTTTTTGCTCTGTATTTAGCATATTTTAATATTTTTGGGCCATGTTTGGCACTTTAAGGTACAGTTTTTTTAGGGTACTGTCTTCTGTATTTATGGTATTTTGTGCATTTTAAATATTTCAATCATTAAGATTGTATTAGTATGCTGTGCTGTATGTTCTCAGGTCCATCCTGTTGCAGGGGAATTTCCCAACTTTTGTTGTACTGTTAACACAGCTAAATGCATTTCACACTAGTTGTGGGAACAGTAGTATGTAGTCAACATCACTTGTAAAATCCATGTATAAGAAAAATACAGTCTGTGCTCATACAGCAGGCAACATAGTAGAAGTAACCAGAATATCAACAAACATCATTTGGAAATTTCAGTTTACTTTAATATTTAATAATTCATTATGTCCATTATGGTGTCCAAAAAAGTTTTTTTTAATTTAAGAGAAACAAAGACAATTCTGTTTTCGCTTTTTTCACTTCACTTCTCTTGTTTCAGAATTTAAAAAAATAACAATTCAAAACAAGACACAATCATCCATTATGACAATGTCACTATTTCTACAAAATTCTTTAATTTTCCACCAGAGATGGCTGATATGCTCACTTTTGAAAAGAAAAATATGATTTAAGTACTCAATAATAGACGTATTAACTTTGTAAAATTGAGACTTTTTGCAGTGAGGCATGTGGGGTACAAATTTTAAAAAGTACTGAGAGTGGCTGAGTTGAAGCAGGGGTCACACATTCTTCAGTGATTCTCATACATGAACCACTGTGGTCCCACACCTACTCAGCCCAATCATGCATATACTTCTTAGTTTCTCTCTGGCCAACACCTGCCTTTTGTCATTTTAGATCACAGTGTTCCTCCAACAGTGAAGACAGACACAGTAAAGCAGAGATGGACATCCAGCCGTCCATCCAGACAGACTGACCTGAGTTCCTGCCGTACACTCTGGACAGTGTGTCCACTGATGATGAACACCTCAGTCATATCATCTGTCAGCATCTTACAGGAGTAACCTATATTGACAGCCGTCTCTGTGTGTGAGAGAGGGAGGAGGATAGTATGTTACCAGAGTGTGAGTTAACTGCTACATACCAGCTTAACATACTGGAGCTGAATGATAAAGAGGCCTGGTGCCAGTACAGAAGCTCAGATGGATCAAAAGCATTTTTAAAGATCTTACTTTGTCTTATAAAGTGACTGACAGCACAAGTTTAAAACAAATTGCAAGCGAAACCTCCGTAAAGGCTAGCAACACACTGAAAAGCATTGAGGTTTTGGCTTCATTCACTGTTCACCATCTTAGACTGCCTGAATGCTTTTTGCACTGGTTTACATGCTCTTGTATGTTTACATGATTGCAGCTGCAGTGCAGACCCGGCCTCGTTAATGATCAACTCCTGGTCAGTGTGTTCAAGGGAACACTATCTTGAGATTGCTACTTTTGGGTGGCTTCCTGATGTGGTTGCAGTAGATTTGATCACAGAGCAAACAACAGTGGTGGAGTGCAATGGTGGTGCAGCGCTACTTACATATGAATGCTTGATAGTAGTGTAGAGCTTTAATTGATTAGTCTATTGACAGAAAATTAATCGCCAACTATTTTGATAATCTGTTAAATTTAAAGAAAAAACTCAAAAATTCTCTGCTTCCAGCTCTTAGATGTGAATATTTTCTGTTTTCTAAAGTCCTCAATGACAGTAAACTGAATATCTTTGGGTTTTGCACTGTTGACCGGGATAAAACAAGACATTTAAGGTTGCGTCATGGGGTCTGGGAGATGACGAACCCTTCAGTGTGCTTCCACCATCTCTACAAGAGGATATTCTCAGCAAACACCTCCGCACAAAGACGTGGCTCTTGGGTATTTTGCAGAGTATGGTGCCTTTTGAACAACAGGGTGCAAAAGAAGTCCTGCAAGTGGGTATGAAGGTGTGTGCCTCACCCTGTTTGTCTCCAGTGAGAACCCAGATCTTGATGTTAGCCAGGGAGAGGACAGCGATGGTCTCTGGTACGCCTTCCTGCAGCTTGTCCTCTATAGCTGTGGCACCCAGCAGCTAAACACACAGGCAGACACAGTCACAAATTCCAGTATTATACACTACAGGAAAGTTGAAGGGGGAATAAAAGAAATGTCTATGTTATGACTTGAAATGATTTGAGTAATATAGTAAAAAAACAAGTTAATACCATTCTCTCTCATTAAATCAACGATCAAGTAGATAACGTGCTGCAATGTGATGACCTGACAATGTTATATATAACAGAGAGGAATTTCCCCTCACCAATTAGTGTCTGAGAAACATCTTCAGCTAAAGCTAAGTTCCCTTTTTATGTCATATGTTTGGGGAAGGCACTGTGCATACATTGCATGAGAAACAAAAAAAGAAAGTGAGACTATCCACTAGATACAAACCACACACTCACTCACACACACACACACACACACGCATGCATGCATACTCCCTGACCAAGTCACTAACCATCATGTCTTGTTCTATCTGCTCATAAGCGGCTGCTAGACGGTCCTCTCTGCAGTCGGTGGCCTTGTCAGCGCAGCGGTGGCTCTCGGACCACGCCTCCCACTCGTCCTCTGACAGGTCCCTGTAGGCCAGAGCCAGGGTCCGCAGCCCATCTGCTCCATACTCCTAGAGCCAGAAATATACAAACATTAATAGATAAACACAAACATTCTGACACGAACATGCAGGATGCACATTAAAATGAGAAGACACTAGATGGCAGTGCAGCTCCATCCACATCCAAACCCATATGAGAGTTGACCACTCTTGTGTTTACTCACATTGAGGTGGTCTGAGGTGATATTCATCAGTTCCTGGTTGCAGGGGTGGAGTCTTTCCAACAACACAGTGTCAGCTCCTTTACAGTACAGCCGGATCCTGCCCTCTGGGTTACGCACTGAAATTGAATGATAGAGTGTAATTAAGATAAGATACTCCAAGGAATCCATACTACTCCTCCATCACCTTCCAATAATGTTATTCCTCCAGTGTGTCACAAAGGCTGTCTGAATATCGTTTGGCACTGATGTATGAATGTGGTCTCACTGCTCTGTTGCTAGACTAAAGTTGTTGATTAGGCGAAAGTGATTTATGACCTGTGATTTTTAGGCAGTTTTCCAGCAGTTTACACATGGACAATTCACAGGAACACAGTGAACTCTCACTGACGGATAAAATGTAAACATGACTAATAGCCCTTCTCCTGCCAGCATGTAGGAGTGTTGGTTATGATTTAAATACGAATCTGTGATTTAAACAGAAAAGGCACAGTCCGCTGCAATGGCCCACTGGTGTTTTACATCCACAGTAAGTGTCTTTTCTGTTTATAGTCTCTCAGACTCTGAATGAAGAGTCCAAGCACAGGACAAACATTTGCTTCCTCTGTGTGTGTGCAGTGGGGAATTTTCAGGAGTATACACACACACACTCATTGACTCTGTGTGTTTTGATTTTCATCAAAAAATACCTGAAGTTGTTAAATGTACCAGATCATTTTAAGCTAATTTTCAGTTGTGTTTTATGTCCACATCCACCCAAAATTGCTGCTTTTTCCAGCTGCATGGAGGTGCTGATCACTGTAATTACAGTAAACATGAAAAAAAAAAGAAAATGCAAATGAGTTTATTTTGATTTGATTTTTCACCAGATTCCCTCCAAGTAAATAAACAGCAAATGTTTAAACTATTCAGTGGTTATGCTGCAGATAGTATTTTAAAAACTGACGTTTGCCTGGATTGTTGTTTTAATTTTAATCAGATTTTCCCACGTAATGTATAAATTCGAATAATTAAAATTAAAACACTCATTAAAGCAACTAATTTTGTACTTAGTGCTATATACAATGGAGGTTTTATATTGATGCTGTCATGTTTTACTATTTTTCTGTTCATATTTGGGGAAAAAAACAACAAAAATATTATGTAAAAAAAAAAGAAAAATGATACATTTCCAGATTTTTTTTTGTTTTCAGATTAAGGAGTGTTAAACACCTATAACAGACATCCTCTTCCGTATGTTGTTGAAGTCCAGTATAGCAAGCAGAGTGTAGGTGACTGTTCGTCCCATCTCTGTGGTGGTGATCGTCCCAGGCGTTCGTGAGCGAAACACAAAGCCGAAGTTCCGAGCTGCTGTCACTAGAGCGCCCTCATCTGGAGACTGGGCCTTGTAAACCAGCTCTCCTGAACAGACAGATGAAAAATGAATAAATTATGGCTTATAAAAAATTGACAGATGGTGTGTTAGTTTGAATGTCTGCTTCCTTTCAGCCTCCCAGATCTTTCTCACCCTCACTCTTCTCCTCACTCATGACAGTGTGACAGAGGGAGAGCAGGCGGAAAAACTCGTGAGTGTGCAAGTCTCCCACTTTCACTGATTCCAGCAGGGTGTCGTCATAGAAACAGAAGTCCGGGTCCGCCAGGGGGTTGAAGGGAGTAAAGTCCAGTCTCTGGAAGATAAATGGAGAGCTGGACACTCTGATAACATGTCATAAAGTAGTAGTAGATACATGTGTAAGTGTATGAATGTGTGTTTTAGTGTTTAGATTGTTTTGGCTACTTACCTTTTGCTGAGGTACCAACAGGTCTGTCACTTCACCTAACAGTAACACAAACACCAGATGTGTAAGTGTTATATGTTTGTGTTATATGTATGTGTGCACGTGTTGATTCAGCACAAGTGTGTGTGTCTGTGTGTAGACTTACCGTAAGTCTGTCCGTTGATAGAGCACTTATTGAAGCTCATGATGTTCTGAGTGAGAGTTCCAGTTTTGTCACTGAAGATGTATTCAACCTAAGGGAAACAATTAAAATTGGGTAAAATGGGTTTAGGGTGGAGTGCATACATGTTCGACTGCTTCTACTAAGTACAGCTCAAGATGGTGAGATATTCTTAGGACCAATTTGTGAAGCTTCTTGCTCTCCAAATCTAGATTTATTTTTAATCTGGAGGCACCAATTTGTGCAGCATGAAACATGTGGTTCCATTATATTGTTACTGCAAAATCTATTTAAAAATGTATGCAAATACATCTTTCAAATCATTTAAGACTGATTGTCTGTATTACAGGCAGTAACAGACTATTGAAATGATCATATATCTAAAAAAGCATCAGGAACTAAGCCTCAAAAGCATCAGAATGCAACACAAGCTAAAACTAAATTTTTGTAGGATGGATAGGTGGGTGGAATAGATAATCCATAAGCATGCATGAAATATCACACACTGTGTTTGCTGTACAAGTGTGGATGCCCACCTGACCCAGTTCCTCATTCAGAGTGGTGGTCCTGGCCTCAGCTGCTGTGTTACACTGTGAGCAGAACATCTGCTGGTCCCAGTTAATGAAGTAGCTGTGGCCCAGCCTGATCACCTCCACGCTGATATGCAAACAGTTACAAACAAACAGTAGAGTAAAAGTCACCTAACTTAGTGCCAGTTTCAAGCAGAACGGCTCTAACACCCCGCCATGACAAGCGAGTAGTTGTTGAGTTGTACTGTACAGTGTAGGTTAACAGAGCTTAAATGAAAATATCTAAAACAGGCAGGAATGTACACATTTTAGGCCCGCTTTATATGTAGCATTAAAATGATTATATGACAAGATTTAACCAAGAAATTGCACTATATGAATTATGAGGCCTCTTAGATGTCTGGAGACAACAGTGGGGGGGAATGCCTAGAATATGCCTAATACCTGGAGTAAATAATGTAACAGTTGGTGTAAACAACTGCCAACTGCAATATCAGTATATCCTGAGTATTAATACAGCATCTGTTCAGTTTTTGGGTTTTTCATATTTGTCTTTCATCACAGTTTTTTTTAATACAGTATGTGTCTTTGTCATCGACGTCTCCTCACCTGACATATAGCGAGATAGGCACCACGGTGTTGAGAATGATGACGTAGGACCAGAAGGAGAGGAAGGCTGAGAACAGGAAATTGTCTACAGGAGGGTCCCAAGGCAGGTAGCTCTGAAACAGGGAGCCCACCTCTCGCTCCCACACTGCATTACCCACAGCCAGGATCACACCCATACATACCAAGAAGCCAAAGATCTGATGCACAGATGGGTAAACATTAAAGTACATGTAAGCAAGAGTAGGAACCTGAAAAGTACAATCAGATATCTTACATTTGGATCTCTGGCTAGTTGAGCCCAAATCAGGATTGAACACATTATCAGAGAAGATATGAAACTAGATTCAAGCAACTGCGATCACATCCTGAAATAGTTATGAGCCATGAAAGTGAGAGGTTTGGGGTGTCCTACCCAGAGGACCAGAGTGTTCATCAGACGATCGATGCTCGTACGTTTAAACTTGGTGCGACCGCTGTTTTGCATTAGCTTGGTATCTGGGCCTGGAACAGAAAACAGGAGAAAGTTGGACCTGCTATGTGTGTCACACACAGACATACATTACACACACAAATACACACACAGACACACCTACCGGCAAAGATGACCAGGCCGTAACAGGCCTCAGTGTTGCGGAGGACACATCCTCGTAACAGCATGTTCTGGTTGGTCAGGGTGTATTTCTTGTCTCTCCAGTACAGAGTCCCGGTGAAACGATCCAGCTTGTTGTTGGGGGGCTCACACACTACCTCACCTTCACACACAGGAGACAAGCAAAAGGTGCACAAACACACACAAATCTAAATTAGATGCTACATCATAGATGTCCACCAAATTCAATTACAGTACTAGATATATTTCCTAGCAGTATGATATAGTGTTGGTTTAATCATCCCTGGGACATCATGCCGTTGTCACACATCCAGGCTGAAACACACACCTTGTGTAAGTTGATCTGTGGCAAAGTGTGGGTTCATTTGCTGCAGTGATGCATTTTCCTGAGCAGGTGAGGAGTGTGTGTGTGTGTGTGTGTGTGTGTGTGTGTGTGTGGGCGTGCTCTGCTGACACAAAACTCTTTGGTTGTGTACGCTGGTGGGCGGTTGATGAAAAGCTGTAGTTCAGTGCTGACGGGAGAGGGCAGAAACTGCGTGTGTATTTTCTTTGTTAATGCGCAAGGGTGTGAAAGTGGATAGTGTTTGTGTTTAACACTCAGACACAGACTGAGGGCTGTTGACCTTTAGATTACTGAGAAAGGAAGACGTACAGAATGAGAAACTAAACTGAGAGCTTAGCTGGTTCTCAAATCTCACCATCAAATGAAGCCAAGTTGTTTGGGTCTCCAAGTTCACATGTCACCGAGACAGACTGACGCACCTTCATATTGGTCTCTCTGCAAGATAATACAACAGTGATTTAGATGTACTGTAGTTTCCTGTTTCTTTTGCAGGATTGTGAGGTACTGTAGGTCGACGATAAGGTGTGGTGTGTTTTCTGACCCGTCCAGCTCGGCTGTCTCAATGTAACAGAGCCCGTGAGGTTCACTGCTGGACAACAGGAGCAGGTCAGCCTGGAAATAGATACAATAGCTGGGGTTAGCATCCACTGCACAGCACTGACGGCACAGAAACAGAATTAGAAAGATACAGATAGTTTGCATCACTGATGAAAATGATTAGCATCTACACAACTTAGTAACTATCTGCAGTTGTTATTGTCTTCTAATGACGCACTTATACTGAAATCCACTTAACATCATAGCTTTAGAGTATTTAGAGACAAACTAATAGATTCATGATTTTGGTCTTCATGTTGACTGTAGAAACACATAACACAATAATGCCAGTCTTATCCTTTAAACCACAAAATTAATGCACTGCTATAAAGACAGTGTGTGTGTGTGTGTGTGTGTGTGTGTGTGTGTGTGTGTGTGTGCATGTGTGTGTTTGTGTACCGATGTAGCAAATCAATGTTAGACACACTTACTGCCACAAACTGGTTGTTTTCCAGTTTAATGATATCACCCACTCGAACGTTCATCCACTTTTCATTCTGAAGCCTGAGATAGCAAAACAAAGAGAAAAAGTGAAGATAAGAGTATGAGATGAAAAGATATTGTTGATATTGTTTAAGACACCTCAACAGTGCTAGCAAACTTACGAGCCACGGATGAGAACCTGAGACTGACGGTTGTTCACTTGGTTGTCGCTCTTGTGACGAAACTACAGGAGACAAAGATCAACGTGAGCTCTTGCGAGGGAGCTGATTCAGGCTCACCATATTTAACAGAGGCCGCTTGTTTGTGAGGCTACATTTAAAGTAATCAGGAGTCCTTGTACTGTATTTCACTGTAATGTTATCCACGTGCAAGCTTGTGTGATGCGTAAAATAAGTGCTCACATAGTCGTCTGTGGCATCCTTTACTGCAGTGATGCTCAGGACCAGAGCTAAAGGCACGATGGTAGTGAACCAGGAGAGAGAGGAGATCTGAGGTATCAACTAGACAAACACAGAGAGAGAGAGTTGAGCTCCAGATTACTCTGAATGGGGAAGCAAAGGCAGTATGTGATACAGCTCCATCTGACCCAGGCCACACAGCAGACCTCATAGATCCCTGTGAACCTGAGTGCACCTCAGGGATCCTGCTAACTGCATCATACTATGTATTCACGTGCTGGTAAGAAGGTTTCAAGTCTGCAGGTGAACAGCAGTGAATTCACATACTATTTTGTTGCACACTCAAAATTCAATACTCAAACATGCTTGATGAAAAGCATGAGGTTTGTTGGGGTGCTTCTTTTAAAGTAGTCGCTCAACATTTCAAATATTTCAAATATGGTTATTTGCCTTCTTGTCAAGAGTTATATGAGAAGATTGATACCACTCACATGTCTATATTGTAAATATGTAACAGGGGCCAGCAGCCAGTTAGCTTAGCTTAGCACAAAGACAGGAAATAGGGGGAAGCAATTAGCCTAGCTCAGTCCTAAGCTAACAAAAGCCACTTACCAGCACCTCTAAAGCTCATTAACTAACAAATTATATTTTGTTTGCTTTAACTGTAGAAAAATCAAAGTATAAAAGAGACAATTTTCCGTTTTTAGGGAGATTGTGTGCTGTACTATTTACAAGTCCCCGAAGTTTCACCTTGTCTTTATGCTAAGCTAAACTAACTGGTCGCAGGCAGTAGTTTCATGTTTACTGTACAGACATAGGAGAGGCAGCGAATCCTCCAAAGAAAGAGTATCTCCCAAAATGTCAAACTCTTCTCTTAACAATACTGTCACTGAGGTGGATCCCTTCCTTCAAGCATAAGAAAGAAAGCCTTGTTTTTAGCTTGACTACCGTATAACTTTGTGTTTTCCCATTGAGCTTTGAAAAGGGTTTCATAAGGCTTAAAATGTCAGCAATGTCGCTGGTTGTGCTTTGAGGTCCCTGCAGAAAGCTGTGAAGTTACAATAAGCTCACTAATTCTCTCTAATCACACACCCTCAGAGATTTTACTTATTTTTTGAGATTATTTGGATTTTTAATGGGTTTCCTATTTCCTTCACCTTAAATATTCAACCTTCCCTTTTAATACCTCCCAAGAGGTTTATTATCAGCAATTAGAGCTCAGTTTGCATGTCTTACACTAACCATCAATTACTGATGCATCTTTGTCCCTTAAAGTTGTAAACTTACTCACCCAACACATAATAATTAACCTCTTACCAGGCACCCTAAGCCTGAAAACAATGTACCCAAAATAAGAAGGTTACTGTTCTTCAACCCTTTTGGTTACAGTCATAACCCTGGTCTCATTTAAAAGATAAATTTTACAACCAAAAAGTCAGAATGAGTATAAGTAATCCTGAAAATACCACTAAGGCTTAAGTGTCCTACGGGTTGGACAGTGTCGCTTAACAGGTTAAACATGCTTGGACTCTTTCTTTCTCTCTCCCTTTTCCCTTTCCTCACCTGTAGTATGAGCAGGAAAAGGAAGTAGGTGTTGGCCACTTCCTGGAACTGCTCAAACAGGTTGACGGGCAGAAAGGTGATGATGTTGTACTTGGATGTCATGATGCAGTTACTCTGGATTAGGAGGAGGGTAAAAATAGAAAGCCAATATAAATCTTGACTTTATTTCAAGTGAATTGTTTCAAACATTTAACTGTTTTCTTATCTTTAAAGACAGCTCTACATTTTGGAACATGTACAGGAGAAAACAGAAAGCTCTCTTACTGCATACTGAAACTTCTCGTTGTACTCTCTGTCGTTGGCTCTGACCCTTCTCTCCTCCTCTGCAAAAACACAAAATGAGTCATGAAAGATTATATCAAAACATAAAACACACAGAGAGCACTACAATCTCTGCATCTGTGTGTGTGTCAAAATGCATTAAAGGACATATCTGATATAAATCTGAAATAAATCAGATATAAATCCTAAAAAATGTCATTATCAGTAACATCCTCTGAAGTCCTGGAGAGAAAGTAAAGGAGACAGACACCAGAAGGATGGTCTACTGTTTGTGAGTTTATTTATAATTCAATAAAGCTGGAGGTTGACTGAATAGTATCAGAGGAGACAGAGGGGCAGACACAATCATTCTTTTTCCCTCACACACACTGGTTCTAACAAGCAGACCAATTACCTCTGATCTGTAATTAGCTGCAACTTCTGTCTCTTAATGACCGGATGTGCAATCTGGGCCAGATACACGACACCTAACTACTGATGAGTGTGTGTATGTCTGTTTGAGTCGCTGGGCCTCATTACAGCTAGTCACAGATAAACACTCAGTACACTTTTGAACAGATTTTAATCTATAGGAAATAAGATAATTTCTTCTTCTTGTGCTTGAGCTCTTGTACCACTCTCCCCCTGACCGTGTTCTTTATCCTCTTGCTGTTTTTAGGTTTCTGTTCATGCTGATGCAAAGTAGTTTGGGAGTTCCCCTCCTCCTCTACCAGGCCAGCGTCCTCTAATATTGATGAGAAAGCTTTTTAAATGAAATGACTGGCCTGTTTTGCACAGAGCTGTACACGATTCGCATGCACGCATATGCA
This sequence comes from Thunnus thynnus, assembly GCF_963924715.1. Classification (NCBI taxonomy): domain Eukaryota; kingdom Metazoa; phylum Chordata; class Actinopteri; order Scombriformes; family Scombridae; genus Thunnus; species Thunnus thynnus. The sequence continues at coordinate 16,199,432 of NC_089526.1, read as the reverse complement.
CAGATATAAAAATTCAGGGCCAAAACATGTTATGCACAGAGGTACTGTAGTTCTAAAACCACAAAGTCTTTGACACACTTTTGACTGATGGCTGCAAGGTGCCACAGGAAGGGACATCACACAACAGATGCCATTGCCCCATAATTATGTGCACACACATAAACAAAGACAATGCGGTTTCCTGTGTTTCTGCAGCACTGAGAGGCCCTGTCTTACCTTTCATTTCTTCGTCTCTCTGCTGTGTTCAGTTTCACCAAACAAACAGGACACTTAAAGAGAACCCATAACAGCTCCTCTTTGTTGTCACGTTATAAGACACATTTGGTGCGACAGATGAGCTTCGGTCGGCTACAGACCAGCTGGGCTTTTGTCAAAGTGGATTTAGTCGGGTTAGAAAATATAAATGATTCTCTCCATTTGTTTTGCATTTTAGAGTCCAAACAGCTGTAACAACAGGAGTGGATGATATGGATAAAACCCTCAATCACAGTGTTTGAGAGTTTTCAATCTTATATGACAATATTAAGATATAATGTTAAAGTCAATTGAGAAGTCGTTTATGTATAAAATAGCCAGGCAGGCAAAATCAGGAAATACCAGACAAATCACAGTGCTTCATTGTATTGATGCAAAAATCATATAAAACTTCAATACTGGCATGAAACAGTGCTGCTCATTGATGTGTTATATTGCCTACAGTGACATGCACCAAGAAATATTGTAGGGATAGATTTCACCTAAACACTATGGCAAAATATCTGACAGTTGTCAAATTTATATTGTCTCACAGTATAAATAATCATATTGACCAACTAACGGTAATAATTTTAAATATGTATTACAAACAATAAAAATAGGCCTCTTTGGTTTCTAAAACCATTTAAGATATTCTTGTTTTACTGGTTAAGATGTCTTGTCATTATTAGATTCAGAACAAGAAGTTAAATATAATTTGGTTTCGCATGACAGTCGACTCCCCTATATTAGAGCTACTGTGCATCTAAAGTTAGGTCGACATGTTACAACTGCTAGACTTTGAGCGTATTTGCACCACATGACGTTGTCTTTTCTAAACTCTGGTTAGTGTGACAATATCTTAAGATTGGTATGATCCTGTAGACACAGATACTCCAAAACCTATTCTGTTGAAACTCTTCAAATCCTCGCCCTCTCTTTTTTCCTTTTTTCCTTTTGGCCCTTCTCCAATCTACCTGAAGGTCGTTATGTTGCTTTCTGGGGCAAGTGTTCACCAGAGAGCTCTGTCTGACAGGCAGTGCCAAGGCTGCATTAGCCCTCCACGAAGAGGACAAGATGCTTGTGCCAGGTAAGCACAGAGGCACAGGCTTCCTGACCAACCCAACCTGAATGCATGAGCATCTTTAGCAAACTGCCCATTAAGTGTTTAATGTCTCTGACAGCTTCAAGGGCATTAGAAGCCCTGATGTAGACAAGATGCTGCACAGCAAGTCTGTATAAATCTATAAAGCTCCATTACTGAGAAATTACTGGATTTGCAGTGAGCATAAGCATAAGGTTTCTATAAACAACTGGGACATAAAGGAGTACATTAATATTGATTCTAACTAAAATACTTAATATCATACTATCTTACACAGAGTGACTAACTGCAGTCCAAAACAAGTCCTTTTCTTTCATCCCTGTCTCTTTAACACCCCCCTCCCCCCCAATGGCTGGACATGTGAGGGCACGTGCCACAGCTCTGAATCTCCTTATGTCTCCATGAGGGACACACACTCTCATAACACAGAAAACATCGGCTGAAGTCATAACAGTAATGACCAAAGAGCACACTGCGCTAATCTGCGCTATGGGGAAATGTTATTGTCCTTGCCATGACTAAAGCTAAGTAAGGATAAGACTCTGTGGAGAGGTGATCATTGCTCACTGTGGCTGATTTAATTAGATGAAAATCTAATCATCTGCAGTCACGCACACGCATACACACGCACACGCACACAGTGATCTAATTTGTTGGAAAGCGATGCGAGTGACACAGTGACAGACTGATATGCTGGAGGTCAAATGAAGGTGCACATTCAGTGTGATTTGTGATAGTTAAGCTAAGGAATAAGGATACAGACGAGGCAGTGCAGTGACAGCGGAAGCTGGCGCCTGGAAGATTGATCAGTGTCTCAGGCAGCAGAGACAAGGACATCAACGTATTTACGCATGCAGAAAACTCAGATAAACTCAGTTTTGTTTACACAGATTAATAGTCAGGAAACCGCTAAAACTGAGCAATGACTTTGAGACACATTAGACTTCTCCTGTTTACAGGGATGTAGGACTGAAAACAGGTAAAAGCAAAGTTGAGATTGAGCCAAAACACTGGTTGACAGTGAAAAAGTGCACAGTGAATTATGAAGAATGAGCATTATTGTACTTTCCATATCATTAGATTGCTTGGAAATTGATGTCAGATAATGGCAGTGAACAGATAGGATCGCTTAGTGATTTGTATGACCAGTAGACATTAAGTGGAACATTACAAAAAGCAAAATGTGCTGACATAAAATATGCTGACATAAAATATGATGAGCTGTGCACATTAACACATACTTAAGAATGAAATGGAGTGAGTGTTATGAAGGGACAGGAATGAAACTTGGACTCAGTTGAGATGAGGATGAAGAATGTTTATTTGATGCTACAGTCAACAACCTCCTGACGACGCTGAAAAAGAACAACAGTAAAGACTCTGCGACAATGAAAAGCTCTTTGTCAAATGATCCGTCCAACCACAGCTTTAATTGTCACAGAAACTCGTACCTGTCCTCCTCTTTTTCGATTTAGATCCATTGAGTCCTTTCTGTTTCTTTCTTTGCAGGGAAAGAACGACTGGAAACCATTTTTCCGGGATGTCTTTCGGTACGGTCATCTTGACTTTTCTAAAGGTCACCGTCTCAATTTTCTTTTCTTTTTTTAAAAATTTATTTTAGATGTGCGCCGTTTCAACGACAAATGACCGCCACATCTCCGCAAGGACGGGGCTGAAGCTCCGGTCTCAACTTCAGTCAAGTTGGATTAACCGCGCACCGTCCCATCCCTGCCTCTGTGTGACTCCCTCTCTCACCCCCCAAAACACACACGCACTTGCTCCATCTGTGCTATCTTCTGTTTTCTCTCCTTTTCCTGCAGCAGAAACACTGAGGTAATTTTTCTGAGGGCAGTCACAAAATTTACAGTTTATCAGTCGCTTATTTGGCACATTCTCCAGCTATAAATCTCAAAGATTTATAGCCCATTTATTATAGCTAAATATTAGTAATTAGCTGGCAAAGTTATACGTATCTTTAAGGTTGTCAGTGGTGTTTTATCAATTATTAACGACAAATGGATCAGTCGCATCACCATGTGCAAAGTCTGCATCACCCACAACATAAACACTGCCTGCTTTAAGCATTACGTAACCACATAGACTATGCGGTTACCATGGCAACCGCCTCTGCAGGGATTCCACAGCTGAGCGAGTCGCTGGGATCTGGAAACTGGGCGCCATGTTGGCTCTAAACGGTACGCGGTGATTGGATCTCGGCTGTGGCGTTTGGAGCCAAAGTGGCTCGTGCAACGGTCCAGTTTCCTGTGCGTTTTAAATGGAGATGGTACACTGCAGTGCACGCAGGGCCTGGCAGGTGTCTGAGCACGTGCTGCGTTGCAAGCCTCGTGCCGACACATTAAAAATGACCGGACGCACGCTTCACTTATGCATTGTCCTGATATTGTAGGCTACATGAAGCTTATTTACGACACGCACATGAAATACACTAAATAAAGATGTGCTGCTGCAGGTTAAGTACCTGCAGTAAATTGCTTCTCCGCCACTTCTGGAACATGTAATGGTTTAAACATTCATCATGTTAAGTATTTCTCCAGAATAAATAATTGTCCAATGAATATTAGCACATATAGCTGTCTAAGAGCTACATGAATCCAGGTGTCGACAGCTCAATTCGAATAATGAAAGTGACTGGCATTCTTGTATTTAGTTCATTTAAACAGAACAGATGTGAGAGGGAGGAAAGACGTGAGATTGGATGACATGCATTATCATGAGTAGGATTTCTTGCCCTTGCAAAAAACCCCAACAAAAATCAATACTCTCTACTGCTGCATGCTGTGCATCAGACCCACACACTCAGCGTAGACTGCAAGTCTTCACCAGGATGAGTAATAAGAAACCAACTTTACAATCAAACTTTATATTTATTGACATGCCAAAATAGAATTTATGGGCCCCCTTAATGTCCTGCAGTGCTTACTACTAAGATCTCTGAGGCTCTGAAGTACAACCCTGCATGGGCACCTCTCCACTGTGGCCCCCTTTGCATTTACATGTACAGTATAACAACTATATACATTAATAAGGATAAAAACATGAAAGTCGTTTACAGTCACACCTATTGCGCGCAGTGTTCTCTCATTGCATCTCTGAATACCTCAAGACTTGGTTTGGACAAGTTAGACTCTATCTTCTGTACTTCCTGTCTGCATTTATACCTGTATGTTAATGTGGTTTAGAGCTATCTATACTCCGGCCAGTCATGCCAGGTGAAAAGAGACTCTGAAGGTCCTCCTGAGCTAGCCTGCCCAAGAGGTGCTCATCCTTTATCCCATAGTTTCACCCTCATCAAGCCACCAGGAACACCGACACTAATAGAACAAGTTTACGTGAATGGACAGGTGATGAGGGTGTTTAGTGTCGGGTACTGACCTGGAGGAGGCCTCTTTCTGAACATCTCCACTCTGCCAGCTTCCTTCTGCTATGGCCCATGGGACTGTCTGCAGAAGGAAAGAAGACAGTAGAGAAGTATTAATTAGTAAATAATCTGTTGATTATTTTCCCAATTAATCAATTAGTAATTTGGTCTTTAAAATGTTGAAAAATGTTGATCCATGTTTCCCAAAGCCCAAGATGCACCCTTAAATGTTTTGTTTGTCTCAACTAACCCAAAGATATTCAGTTTACTATCATAGAGGATTAAAGAAACCAGAAAATATTCACATTTAAGAAGATAAACTAGAGAATTTTAGCATTTTTCCTTGAAAAATGACTCAAAATGATTATTTGATCACCTGAAAAGTTGGTGTTTAAATTTCTGTCACTCGATTAATCGACTACTCTGCTGAGCTGCTGCAGCTCTATTGAGGAGATAGGAAATTAGGAGGACACACAAGAGAGTGTGCATGCCTGGACTTCAACAAACCCATAGTAAGTGATATTTTCTGGCATGTTTTTGTAGTGTCATGACACAAAAACATTGTATGCACAGTATGAAAACCATTTATTTGCATTATAGAGAGAAAGTGAGAATCAGTCAGGCACTACAACCCCCTACACAGCAGGACACACACCAGACCATCTCTGGTCTGTTAGAGCCCTAATGAGGAAATGACATTCAGCAGAGAGCTGCATCTGTCTCTGTTGCACGCTGTGTCTGGGGACTGGTGGCTCGCTCCAGATTCACTGTCAGTCTCCTCCTACGGTGCATGAGAAAGAGTAATGGAGCGACATTTCTCCCCTGCCGGACTCACAGCACAGCAAAACATCTCCTCCTCTCCTCCTCTTCACTTTCCCCTGTACACGTGTCTCCTCTCTTTCCATTTATGCTGACCTGTTAAGATTACACACCTCACTGCTTCCACTCGCTGTGTTTTATCTCGGATAAGTGACAGTGCAGAGAGGCAGAAAGATGATAGATGGGGTTGCAGAGGCGAGGCATTATACATCTTTGGCTGGGGTTTGTAGTGCATACTAGAAGGTACAAACAGTATGGCAGACAGGGACTCGAGGCAGCGAGTCTCCAATCGATACTCTTGAGAAAAAACTCCTCTGTCTATATCCATGTAAGTTAGGCCGATCAGCTTTCAGCTACAGTTTCCAGTCTCGTCTCTTGTCCTATCATACACTCTTGTCTTTTATTGCATGCTCTCTTCTCACTTTCTACACTACTTTATACTAAATCTTCTTATCTGTCTAGAGTGAGAGGTGTTTGTCATGGTCTCTCACCTCTCTTCAGTTTTTCAGCTGTCACATCCCTCCCTCCCTCTCTCTCACGCTCTACATCTGTGGCTGGCACCTCATATAACCCCATAGACCTGCAGTGCTTTTATGAAATAAAGATGGGAGCCAGTGGAGTGAGAAACAATAGGAACACACTGAATATCTGAGCAGATTTCTTGGCCTCTGGGCAAAAATCTTTTTTTCATCTCTCTCAGTGGAGTCAAGCAGATGTTTTAGAGGATTTGGAGCAACAAAAATCCCTAATAAAATGTGCGGCAACACCAGCTTCACTTCTTCACATGTTAATCATTATATATTGTAATATTCCTGTAGAGACACACTGTAGGTCTGTGGTGCTCAAAAGTGGATTTGCAGTGCATGACCTGAGAGTATAACACTGTGTTTTTAGTCTCCTCAGGGATATTACAGTTATAAATTATAAAACAGCGGTAGACGCATGACATCCCTCTAAAATGAACGACTAGATAAGTCACGTTATTTTCACAAGACATCACAGAACAACTGACTGAAACAACAAGAGTTTAAGATAAAGTTGAGCCGTTATAACTGTCCTGCTCCGAAGGCCAGTTATAAAAGGAAAAATGAAATTTATAGATTGACTAGTTGTTTCCCCTCCTGGTTTTGATGTGCCAATAGGGGAATAAGATGCTATTTTGATTTGTTTTGTCTGAAATATTATCTTCCCAATCATTGCACATTAGAGGTGAGACAATTAGTTGCTTAATTGATCAGTTGATCAACAGAAAATTAATCAGGAACTACTTTGATAATCAATTAATTGTTTTAGTTTTTTTATTAAAGCAAAAATCCCCCCCAAAACTGCTGTTTTTAGCATCTTAGATGTGATAAATTAATGCTTGTCTCTGTCATACATGATAGTAAACTGAATATCTTTGGGTTTTGCATGTAAAGACGTAACCATTGACTCTGGGAAATTATAACGGGCATTTTCACTATTTTCTCACATTTTATTGAAAAGCTGATTAATTGATGAATCTGCGTAATAATTAGTAAATTAATCGATAATGAAAATGATCGTTAGTTGCACCTAATATACATACTCTATACATTCTCTGTCTTCACATAATTTTAAAGTGGATTAAGGACGACCTATGTAAGTATTACTGTCCTCTGATATACTATTATAAAAACAAATTGAGGCTGCAACTAAAGATAAATTTCATTATTGATTAATCTTCCGATTATTTTTTCGTTAATTGATTAAAATTTCTATTATAATTCCCTAAGACCCAAGGCGATGTCTTTGTTTGTTGGACCAACAGTCAATTCTATTGTTATTTTCAAATAGAAACTAACCAACAAACTGAAACAACAACCATTAAACTCTCAATGCATGTGGCCTCTGAAGGCAGGTTGTGTATCTGTTGAGAGGTAACTAAGTTTATAAAGAGGCTGGAGCTACAACCATTAGTCAATTAATTGATTAGTCGATACTATTCAACTATTCTGATAATGGAATAATCATTTTAATAGTTTTTCGGCAAAAACATTAAACATTAGCTGTTTTAAGCTTCTCATAAATGATTATTTCATGTTTTTCTTTGTCAAACATGATCGTAAACTGAATACTGTTGGTAAAATGAAACAAGACATATAAAGACATGGACTCTGGGAATTTATAAAGGGGATTTTTCACTATTTTCTGACATTTTAAAGGCAAAACGACTAATCGGTTAGAAAATAATCACCAGAATAATTGACGATGAAAATTATTGATAGTTGCAGCCCAAAAAGAGAATATATTTCCCTCCTGTTCCGATGTGTGTTGTTGCCAATTACCATAAAGTGGCCTTTTGCTTTGTTGTTGTTTTAATCATCTGTCCTAATGTCTGCTGTGTTCACCTTTGTGTATACTCAACATACTTAACACATTCTCTATATTCAGATAATAAAATTAGAGTATTTGACAGAGTTTCTAATCTCCTCTGATATACATCACTTTTTGTGATATCTGCATGACATCCTTTTAAAATAAACTACAGGATTACTGTATGGAAATGCAGAATAACAAAGTGAAACAGCAAAAGACTAGAATAACTCTAACAAAGTTAAGTATAGTGTAACTGGTCTGCTCTGAAGGCAGGCTGTGGACTTCTTCATGAGTAATTTAATTTTACACCACAAGGTCCACAGTCCATAGACATCCATTAGAGTAAATGCAGTTAGTGTGCTATAGTGGCTTTGGGTCAATGCACAGTGACATGATTAACTTTCACTTTGAATTTGGGAAAAATGTAATAACTATAAACTCTATAGGCTACAATAAGTTCTTGTGGGAGGTTTAAAATCCCCTCAAACTAAGAAACGTAGCTGCTGCACACACTGAGCAGCTTTACAGTAACTTACATAGTCTGGTGCAGTAAGACGAGCTGAGCACTTCACAAGGAAAACCGAGACACACATCAATATCATCAGTTGATAAAGCAAACCGGCTGGCCATGGTGTATATGATGAGGAAGCTAACCATCACCACAACAGCTCAGGAGACACGACCTTACCTTTTTAAGTTGGCGTTATAAAAACGTTCCTGGTGGAGACATCCTCGTTGCTCCTCTCGCCGAGGTCATGGTGAGGTTTCGGGGGTTTGAATCAGAGGCGACGCTGGCCCGTGATGTAAGGCCACTGAGGTGGGAGGGGATGCGCTGGAGACACCGTGTCGAGGTGAGGTGAGGGAAAGCTTGGCTTCGGCCAGGAGAGAGGAGAGAGGAGGGAGAGGAGGGGCTGAGTCTCCCTCTCACTCTCCACCTCCATCTCCACCTTCTGCACTAAGACTTTGTGGACAAATTCACTGATGATCTGACATTTTGCTCCGCATCTGTGGTGGGTTTATATTTAAGAATGCCCACTGTTTGGAAGCAAAACTTTTAAAAGTGCTTCAAATTAGGATATATTTCTGTTTATAACAGTTTAGTTTACGCATAAAAAAACTTGGCAGTCTGAACATACATTTTGCCATTTATCAATAGCCATGTGCTTGTTTTTTTTTTTTTTTTGGTGTCATACCGCCCTCTGCTGCTCTATCAGCAATACCTGCTCCAACATCTGTTCACTGCTCAAGGTCGCAACAACATCTGTGTAACCCACCATGGTGCAATCGCTGTGGGAGGATACACTGCACCTGTAGATTCAACAAGAGGGATGTAAACACATTTTATAATAATATTTGTGATAGTGGAAATTCATGGGATGTCACATAACAGATCTTTTTAAATCACTTTCCATAGTTTTATAGTCTAAAACTTCAAAGTGGCTGCGGCTCAGGAAGTAGAGCGGATTCTTCACTAACTGCAGGATTGTGGGTTTGATCCCCAGTTCTTCCTGTCAAAGTGTCCTTGAGCAAGACATTGATACCACTGCCGGCGCCTTTACATGGCAGCTTCCCATTGGTGTGTGTGTGTGAGTGTGTGTATGTCTGAGAGGCAAAAATTGTAAAGCCCTTGTCTGTTAAGGTGGAAAAGTGCTATGAGTGCAGTCCATTTACCCAAAATGGTTGCCCTCTAATGGTATAACGTCAAACTGAACTTAAGTGTTTTTAAAACACACAATCATATAATCTTATCAACACTCATTTTTATTGCTTGAAAACATTTTAGCATGCAGACGTATGCTTATATAATATTCAAGTGAAGAATAATATGAGGAGCAGAAAGAATACTGTGGAAGATTAAGAGATGGCCTTGCATGCAAACTATTTTAATTTTCTTCTTCCACATCAGACCAGGGGTGGAATAGACTAATCTCTCTTGTTAGATTAATGGCTATTCAATATAGTCACTGTATTGTTATCCTGACAGTGCACTTCAGACCTCTGTGGAAAATATTACAGCAGAAAAAAAGTAGGCTACCAAAGATCATTGAGATTGTTGTCTTGTCCTTCTCCGCCCTCTTGTCCTACTATTGCTTATGAATTGATAACATTTACAGTTTGTGTCAATGTCGCAGAGCACCAATTTACAGTCTTGACCTTTGTGACATGCCTCTAAGATTCAAACACATCATTACTCTGTAATCAACCAATGTCACAATCTTCTCTTGAGTGTACTGTATTTCCAGTGGACTCAAGAGACCAGAGGAATGTCAACCAGGCTTTGACCCTGTTTACCTCACATACAGTAAACACTGCAGCAGATTTATATTAGCAAAGACATTTGCTTACTAGCAGGGTGAAACAAAATCCCTCTCTGCCACCAGATTAAGAGATAATCAACTCAACAACACGTACAGCTGCCTTTTTCTGTAAGGATTTCGGAATAGATACTAACAATAATGTAGAAATTAAGTCAGTTTTTCTTTTCAAATATTTCAAGAAAGACATGAAGTTCTTGGATTTTTTTTTTAATGAAACTGAAATTTTTATAATGTGAAGTGCCACAATATAAGTTTAAACAAATCAGCAGAAACAAATAAGACAGGTACATCATAAAAACTCCAAGTTAAAGTGCATAAATAATTATATTTATACTGTATAACTGATGAAAACTGTGTGATACAGTTAAAAGCTCTGGAGTCAGGATTATTTTGTACCTACTGTAGTTTACACAAAATTTGACATACTAACACTGTTTCAAAGTTGAATAGAATTATATTTAAGAGTGAGACTGAGGTATTTTCTTTTCTTAGAGTAAAGCTTTATCAGCTCAACACATGTTCAATATTCATTTCAGCATTTCATAAAACGTGAATACAACTCAGTGATATAATTTACTAAGAATAAATCAATATTTAAAACAATTCCAAAGAGCCTTATCAGACAATTGATATCTTTTTCAGCTGCCTCCAACTTTACTGTTTAAGAAGCTCACTACATAAATTATATATAAAAAGCATATCCTGTTATTCAACACAAGATCACAAGATGTGTGTGCATTTGTCTTAACATTTGCCTCTGCTTTCACAAACATAATTTATGATGATTTCAGTAACACTTGTGCAGCCTTTAACTCGATTGTCACCGACACTCGAGCTTGATGTTTTCACTGATGGTGGAGATAGTGGACTGGTTCCTTGGAGGATTTTCAGGCAGTTGGCACTCAATGAAGATCAAATACATTAAACTACCTAAAACGCCTCCGATAGGTGGGGCCACCAGGGGTACCCAGAACCAGTAGTTGTAACACCTGAAGAACAGGACAAAAGGATTCAGAGATATAGTAAAGAGTATTTGTAGTCAAGTGCAATATTCTGCAGCCATTTAGACACTTCTCTCCTCTCTTAAAGCTGCATTCATATTTTTTAATCAACATACAATAAAGTATATATGAGAGGTTTTGTGCATTGTGACAAACTCTCAGACAATTATCACCCCTCTCTACAGCTCTACAGATAGACTATCTTGGTAGTCTAGGGGTTAAAGCAACCAACCATGAACCGTAATGTGCATGTTTGCATTTCCCATCTGTCTCTCCCCTCATTTCATCTCTCTAGACATAAAATGTCAAACATGTTTTTAAAAGGGTCTCAATTTACCGCATGGTTCAGTCTCAACTCTGAAAATTTCAGATAGACAAAGAATACCGACTAGCTGGTCTAGAACATTTAGCAAGCTGAAGCCTCAGACATTTTTTTCTGTTGGTGGAGACCAAAACAGAGCTAACTTAAATTTTCCAAGACGCCAAAAACATGACTGCAAAGGGATGATAATGTTGCTCTGAGTGTAAGTAGGCAATTATTTGTGCTTGCCTACTTGTTTTAGAGTTAATTTGGAGTTTGTAATGGCTGTGAACCACAGAAAACTGCACGATAAGATCATATAGAGACACGTTGCATTATGAAACAAACAGCAGATCATAATCAGATGTTCTGTAACAAGCTGATACATAAGTGACCCAGTTAAAAACAGCACTAAATGCTGATAACCTTTGACATACATGATACTCTGAGGCACACAAGGTCAAAGACCAATAAGAATGGCAAACGATGTCCCTTTTCAAATGTCATTATAACAGTTTTGTAGGATGGCCTTTAAATGTCAGGATGGCCTTAAATGTTTACTGTGACAGACTCTTAAATTAGCAATCAGAGAAGCTGTGTGTGTTTAGTACTGTGCTTGTACGCTGTATATGTAAGATAAGATACTTACGTGAAGACCTCGAGGCCCCAGCCTGCAGTCAGTGTAAAAAGACGTGGCCCCAGGTCCCGAGCAGGATTTATTGCAGCGCCACAGTTAGCTGACATTGACATGGAGATCCCCAGGACAACCCCTGCCACTATAGGAGGGATCAGCCCTGGGGTAGCAGGGGTATTCCTCCCTTCTTCCAAACCCAGGATGCACAACATCAGCATGCCGGTGCCCACTACCTAATAAAATGTATAAACACAGCAAGGTTCAATAAAGAAACAGCTGTTAAAATGCTGATGAAAACCTGTCTTATGAACATTTTGACATGTCACAGCAGGAAAAACACAGATGTAAATAATAAAATTAATGATGGCTGACTTCTGCTTCAGGGTCTTGGTATTAGGCATGCTGGCTCACTGTCACACTGTCATGAGTTACTGGCACACTCAAATAAAATGGAACCATAGTTAATGTTATTAGTGTGCTTTTCCTACTATGACAAGTCAAAATGTCGGCTGTGAAAAAGGCAACTTATCCTTCCAACTCACCTGGTCAAGGAAACTTCTGCACAAAGTGATGTACTCTGAAGGATATGTGGCAAATATTGAGGCTGTTTCATTTGGGCCGTAAACAGTCAACTCTCCTCCACTAAAGTCCATTATAGCATCTGAGGCAGAAACAGAGGTCATGATATGCAAATATAGCAAACATCAAAACAAACCGGATTGAAATGTGTATGTATATACAGTACAGATGGGCAACAAATGAAAGTCTTTGTAATGGGTATAATTTCTGAACTCTTCCAACAGATACTCCCTCATTTGGTGTTTTGATGGTGGTGAAGAGTGATGTCTAACAAGCCAGCCCAAAATCTCAGACAGGTGTTGTATTATTCATATAATTTTCATATTCAAGATTTTTAATAACCTGAATTCGTTCTATGCAGTATATTTTTTCTTTATCACCCATCTGTATGTCAATGATTTAAGAGTTTGAGGTGCCAGAAAGACAAACCATAGTAGACCAGATAGACAAGCCCTGATGCCACATATGCTCCCACCACCTGGGCGAGGCAGTAGGGCAGCAGCCTTCCCCAGGGCACCCGCCCCAACACACAGAAACTCAGAGTCACCGCTGGGTTCAGATGGGCACCTGCAGAAAAAAACAGGAGATGGAGGAAGAGGAAGAGAGGAGTGAATTACAGTGAGGGAGATTGGAAGGTAATGAAATATCTGATTATTTGTAGCCATGTAGCGTGTCAACCCAGAGTAGTTGTCTGCTGGGTAGATATCAGTCAGACTGAAGACCTTGAAAAAGCTGGACATGGACTCTTTGCCCAGACTGCTAGTTATTAATGTGATAAATCTAGAGCGATCAGATCAGTGAATGTCTGCAGTAATGGAAAAGTCATAACTCAGAGTATGAGGCAGTAAACTTAATTCTGCTGTTAGATTTTATGTTAATTTCTCAGGGATGTCGGGCTGAGAGTGTGATAAGTTAAAACATCACATCATTGGAAAAAAAGTTATGTCCATTTTTATACCTGTGATGCCTTTGGTGAGGTACATGGCGGACATCACACCCACAGAGAAGGCCATGTTGACTGACAGAAACTGGCCTTTAGTGTCTCTGCTGGTTTTCACCTGCGCTGCAGCAGCACAGCCAAAGAGCTTCACGGCAGATAAGATGGAGATAGAGAGATAGAGCGAGAGAACTCAGTATATGGCATGAAAAGTCTTAGAAATACTGTAAACTGGAAGAGACAATCCTTCCATGGCAAAAATCCACAGACATCAAAGGTCACCTCAAACACAGACAGGCAAACATACAAGTGCACATTTTGTAATGTTCTCTTTGGGATTGAGTTATATAATATATTTATATAACAAGCATTTGATCAGTTATCACAGACAATACAGACTAACCTCATAAACCTAGACTTTGTGATGAGACTAGTCACTTCTTATCTAAATGGCCATAAAACAAACAATAAGATTCTGAACGGCACAGATGAGAGCATGTAACAAGTAAACACACACTTGTAAATTATGTATCGATTTCATAAAGACCATACCTCAACAATGTGTTTTCTGGTCAAATGTGATGAGCAATAAATCACTAATTAAGTTATGTATTTATTACAGGATCGAGGTCACCTTAAACTCAATTATATTATCATAACAGTTAATGTGAAGGCCAAGGACATCAAAGTTGTTGGCAGCAGTAGCTGAATGAAAGTAGGTGCAATTATGAGATGTGGTATGGATCTTCATGTAAACTTACATTAGTTATTGTAACTAATTCATTTGATGGATTATGTCAAGTTTATTGTTGCTTTGTATATATCTGACAGTCAAAAGACTTTCTTCATTTAGCAAAACAAAATAAACTAATTCAGTTAAAATAGGAATGGAAACATTTCCTCATTGGTCCACATGTTAACTGAATAATACTGGATACATTTGGTACATCCCAATAACTCTGATTCTGGGAAGTGCTTTAATTATTTACTTTTGTATTTGTTGAAAGCCGCCTCCATGTGACGTCAGTCTTTCTAAAACTTCAGCAGCGATTCCAGTGTCGTATGTACAAGAAATATTCAAAAAATTGTAGACAATCTTCGCAATTTTTCTTTTATTTATGTAAAATGTATATATGATACATTTCAAACTTTGGAGCAGACATACCAATACAATGACAATATGAGTTTTTTAATATGCTGTAATTCCAGGACATTCTTTTTAATGAATAAAAATAATAATAACATGAATGAAGAAAAATTATTTAAAAAGAAGTAAATTGTAAATAGGAAAAGGAAATTTGTGTAAATTAAGGCAACGTCTAGAAAAGTTATGATACTGTTCATGTTATTATTTATTTCTTTAAATGTACAAATCTTTCTCTCATATTTGTTTTATGTTTTGCAAGCTTTTTACTTCTATGTTTGAAGGGATTTGAAGAAACCCCCTGCTCTCTGAACCCTTTGTGGATCTTGTTAGTACCCTCAAAATAAAAAGCCAGCTCACAGAGTCACATGTCACTTACCAGCAAGACAAAAGTTCCCAAGAACTCAGCCATGAACTCTCGCACCAGGGCATTCTTCACTCTCAGAAAGCGCAGCTTCAACATGGCTGGAGTTGAAAATGAAGATGAAATCCCTCTTCTCTCAGCTCTCTTTCTGTCTCTGCTGTCAGACAGACCAGCTGCTGGCCTCAGCTCTGCCAACCAATCTGTTTGTCTATCTGTCAGCAGCTTATGTGGTGCTTTTAGTGAAGAAAGTGACAAAAAAATAAAGTTTCCAGCTACAACCTCCACCTGAGCATCTGGAGAGACCAGTGCACTGTATCTCACCTCAACCTGGACGTCTCTCCTCAGCCTTCCCTGTCTCCACAGCTGGTCAAACACTATTACTCATTTACTGGGTTGTCACATCTCAGGATTGGCTGTTGCAGAGAGTGTAATGTACCTCAGCTGTTAGACAGAGGCCATAAACAGAGTCAGATTCAGATTATGTGTTGACAGCACTGACAGAGGGCAATGAGCCACAGGATATACGTTATAGCAACAGAAAGCAGCGTAATAATTAAAGAAAGCAGATGTAAATGGCAGATAGATATACCTCAGGTTTTCTTCATTTTCAAGCACTCTTTATTTCGTAACACCTATACTATAAATCGCCCTATTTATCATACATAAACAATATATAAATAGTTAATGGTTTTTAACACACTATAATGTAGTTATTAGCAGATATAAGTGTTAATTAATGTATTTGTCAACAACCGTAACTCCTCTTGTACGGTGGGCACCTATAAGGAAACTGGTGTATTAACAGAATCATAATAAAGGAAAACACAGTTGTAATAACATAAAATATGTCTTCATAGGAGAAATATAGATTGATTGTTGACAAATACTTTATAATATTTCACTTACTTATATCTGCCTATAACATTGTGTGTTAAAGTGATACCTATATGTCATCAATCTGTTCAAGGTGCCACACAGGAGTCCATATGAGAGGCTGCGACAGGTAACACTAACAAAACTGAAATAAATATAGTAATATTATAATATATGACCTATATATATATATATAATATATTTGTTGACATTACAATATCTGCACAACAACCGTTGACTCTAAAACTTTGAAAGTCATAAATTTCAAGTCACTAGTGCGTTTGTAGGGAACAAGTTTTCATATAATTGTTTGTCAGTAGTTTATATTATTTATTCAAGGACCAATATTCATCAATAAAAGTTTGTGTATAAACTGCCAAAATGGCAAAAATGGAAATCTAAAGGAGGCTAATTTTAGCCTGACTGACATTAGGTTTTAGCAATGGAAAATACTCCCCACAGTGGTCTGTGTATGAGGAAGAAATTCTTAAATTTGATCAATATCATTCATTCATCACCATTCCTCAATAATCTAAATATATGTGTTCCAGTAAACAAATCAGACTTATGCTTAAAAAGCTAAGGGAGCTGGTTCTGTGACTGATAATTTAAAATCTAAATGGCATAACTGGTAAATAATGTCAATGGATTTCAAGTCGAAAAGGCCATAACATACGGTGAATAATTATATCATTCATGGAATGCCTCCCCCCTCATCTCTCCTCTGTCTGGACTCTGGACTCCTAATGATTATGTAACCCCAAATAATTGCTGTGTAGGAGTAAAGAATCACGTTATTGCTGATAAATTTCCGGGAGGCACATGACTGAGGCAGGAAAATGAGTTGATATCTGATAAGATACAAAACACACCAAGACTATTTGACATGCAAAGTCAGTTTTGCATCCCCTATGGTGAATATACTTTGATTTTTATCATTTTTTATTGCTATTTTATCTGCAATGAGTTTGAAGATTTGAGTAAAAAAGAGTAAAAAAGAGGTGATCTCTCTAAAACATCAACTTTGACATGGTGTGTGGAGATTGTAAAAGCTGCACAGTGACATCTTATCTTATCACATCTCCTCTTGAGTAGATGTGATAAGACGGGTAACATAAAAGGAAAGATTTGTTTCCCCTGCTTCACTGTTTTCTCCCCACCGTTTCTCTGTGTGCTGAAAAGATAATATCACATCACTCTTTCCCCCTCTGCAGGACACAAGAATAAAAAGCATCAATTTAAGTTAGGATTTATTAAAAAGCAATATAAACTCTAAATGCAGTTAGTGACTATTCACAATATATTACAACATGTGTAACAATGTTCTTCATGTGTCATATACAGGTGCCACATTACATGCTTATAAGTGACCAAACTATCTGTTACAATTTCTTTACAGTTACAGTTGCAAGACTTCACAGACGTATGACCCATCAGTGCATTTTTATATTGGCTGGTGCAGAAATATCTCAGCTCTTGAGGTAGATGCAGTCCTTAAGATATAAAAAGAGAGCCAAATATCTGTAATTCACAAACAATACACATCTTTCACCTGGTCTTCAGGATTATGTTTTTTCCCTTTAGAGCTATGTTATAATGGCTATAACTATAAATGAATTGTTTAAATGGCATTAGGCTCAAATAGTGCATTAATTGCAGGTTATGTTGTCTCTCATGGATGGCTTTTAGTTTTTTATCTGTCATTTTATCATTCCCTGAACTTCACTGTGTGCAAAGCACTTTAATAATCTTCATTTTTCCAGATGTGTAATAGGCCGGCATAGTACCACGTCCACAGGCCCAGGGGGCAGTCGTCTGATTAGAGTCCAGGCCTCCAGGCGTCTCATCCCCACCACGCTTATACCTTCAATCTCCACCACCTCATCACCAGGATAAACCTTGTCAAATGGACCTCCTGAGGGTGAAAGAATGAGAGCATTTAATTTAATTTATTATTTAATAATGCAAATTTAAAGCTTCTTTAATAAACTTTTGAATCTGAATCAATTAATAAATCTCATACTTTAGAAATGAAATTTTACTTCACTTGAGAAGATAGAAGGGACCTATACTGGTTCACAGACTTTTGTGTACTTTTGGTCTCTCGAGTTAAAGGAACTAACCATGCAGTATTGCTTTATGGTGTTCTTCCAACAGTTTGAGAAAGGCCCTTTCCTGTTTCAGCATTAAAGTCCAACTACACAAAGTCAGGTTCATATAGAAATAGTTTTCTGATTTTGGTGTGGAAGAACTTGAATGGCCCGCAGAAAGCACTAACCTCAACCCTATTCAACACCTTTGGGATGAACTGAAACTCTAACTGGTATCCCGGCCTTATCAGCCAAAATCAGTGTCCGGCCTGCTTTTTCCTGCAGTGAGGTTACAAAAGTTTGTGGAAATCCTTCCCAAAAGAGTGGAGGCTCTTAAAGCAGTAGATTATTCCCCATGGTTTTAGAATGAGATGTTCAACAATCACATAGGGATATAATGTTCAAGTGCTTGCTTTGTTCGGGTATCTAAATACTTTTAGCCATGTCATGTATTTTATGTCCACCTCTTTCAGCCAAAACAGATGGCATAATACTCAAATCATGTATAAATGTCAACCTTTTCTCTATGAAGATCTGACATACTGAGCTCCTGTTCTCACCCTGGAAGATCTTCTGTACGGAGAGTGGTTTGTTCCCCTGACTTGAACCTACACCTCCCTCCAGGCTGAAGCCAAGATCCCTGCTGTTCTTCACCAGACGCACACACACACGCTGACCTGAGAGGAGTGTAAAAACACAGATATAGTATCTCACTTGATATTACTGCAGATGTAGGACTAATGTCTTTTCAGAGTTCTGGTAAAGTGTGACTTCTCACCTGTCTCAGTGATCTGAGTCTGTGTTAGTCCCTGATTATTTATCTGTGCTCCCCCCTTCGAGATGTTGCTAACACCTCCCTTCCTCAGGACCACCACCCCCATCTCGCGAGTCTTTGCTCGTCTCAGGACCCTCAGGGCCTCCCAGTGAGCGTAGCCACACAGTGCTGTGCCGTTGATCGACAAGACCTGGTCCCCTTCCCTTATGGAGCCTTCCTGTGCTGCCACACCTGAGTGAAACACCTTGTGGACCTGAAGAGAAGACATTGAGGAACAAATAAAGAAGCTACAGACATACATTTAAATATTTTTTACAGAAGAAAGCAAAAAAAGGGTATTTTCTCACAGTGACTGGCTTGCTCTGGTCCACGCCTCCTGCCACACTGAAGCCCAGTCCCACTCCTACCTCCTTATGGAGGACGACCACCTGCACATCATCATAGTCCTGCAAATAGGGAAGTTAGACAGAATGAGGAAGAAATTCTAGTTATACTCTCAATGTGATTTGTGTATGTTTGAGACTTTTGAGCAGTCTTACTGTATCTATGTAAAAGAAAGTGGGGTTACACAGAACAAAGGTTCCAATCTGAATTTGAACCTTGGACTCCACATCGAGAGGACACAGAGAAACCTTAGCCACTAGGATCATCTCAATATTAATTTTTAGGTCTGAATCCTAATCAGTAGAAATATCTTTAGAAGTATAATAATAGTCTGGCGACCCCTTACATAGTCAGACATTTCCCCTCTTACATGGCTTCAATGAAATAACTGTTTTAGGCCAAATGTTTCACAAACAAGTTAAGATTAGAGAAAAGTCCCCCAAAAATAAATACAATTTACTTAGCAGAACTTAATTTGTTCTTCTTTTCCATTAATCATATCTTGACCCCTCAGATTTAACTTGTGACGCTTTGGATGGGCCTGATCCCTAGGTTGGAAACCACTTATGTAATGTATTCTTGTTAAATCATATATAGATGCAGGTCAATGCCAAGCAAAGAGGGGCCACTGAAATGACCGACTGTAACCAGAGAGATAGAGACACAGATAAAAAATAGAATTGTAAAAGTGACCTAATTCATGGTAATGATAAGGAAATTGGTTAAATGTCAGAGCAAAGCATGTAAATAGTTCTAAAGGCCAGCTGCAACTCTTTTGGTACCTGCAGGGTGTTGTCTCCCAGACCTCTGACGTCCTCCAGCAGCCTGTCGAGCTCCTCACTAGGCATTACAGACACACATGACAGCGCTGACACATCTGAGCTCAGCGAGGCAGACCGCCGGCCTGTTGACTGCCACTCATCGCTGTCATTCTCTGACTCATAGTCAACTCCAGCAAAGTTACACAGGTCTGAGAGACTACAGAGAGGACAGAGGGTGAAAAAACTGTTGAAAGGAACACCTAGGTCAAACCAGGACTCTGATCATTTTAATAGTACTCACCTGACACAGAAGCTCCTGCGATCTGACTGGCTCATGTTACTAGTGATGGTCACCGAGGACTCCCCGGAGTCTGAATCATAGTTTGAATCTTCATCCTTCTGTGTACTTTCATCATCATCCTCATAATCATCCTCGTCATCATTCCAGACCTTAATCTTTGAGTTTAAGCCAGCTAGCCAAGCATCCATGTCCAATACCTGTTTCTTCCCTTTTGGAGAGGCTGCGCTGGCATCTGGAGAGATGAGATTGGAGAGGTTGCTGTAGGAGGAAGTGGCGAGGGGACGAAGGAGAGGTGGGGAGTCTGGTTCAGGAGTTTTGGCTGCTTGTGCGGAGACAGAAATGCTTTTATTTTCACTCTCTGCAGTGGGAGTGTCATTTTGCGGTGAAAGAAAGGGCGACTGGTTTGGGGTGTTTGTTGGAGTCTTGTCATCATCGCCAACAGGTGAAGTAATCCCAGTGGGTGTTGTTCTCTGCACACCGGACAGCTCAATAGACTGAAGAGAACCAGTGGAAGTGTCTCTGGAGTTAGGCAGTTGCAGGGATGCTGCATTGTTGGCCGTCACACCTTTATCCCCTGCTTCCTCAGGGCTTGAGAGTTTGGAGAAATCGGTTTCATCTATGTAAAAGTTTCTGCGATGTTGTTGAGCTCCTCCATTTAAGGGAATTTCTAGCGTATGCTTGAGTCTTAAATATTTACCAAAATCATCAATGCAGTTGTTACTACTATTTGTACTTTTTCCTTCCTTCTCTGCCAAATTATTTCCTCCGATCTCTTTATTCCCTAATCTTAGTCCAACTTCGTCCAGTGATAAAGACCTTTCTGACCCAAGCTTCTTTCCTACTCCAGTCACTTTCTCCTCAGCTTTCTCACCTCCCTCTCTCAATCCCTCCCACTTGTCCCTCAGTTCACCTATTGCTTTTGCTGACCCACTCTTCTTCACTCCATCTTGGGCCCTGCTGAATTGCGTTGGCACAGAAAACGTCCGTCTGGACATCAGGACCTGGCCTGTTGCTATACCCTGGGATCTCTGTGTCAGAGCCTCAAACTGATTGATCTTATTTCTCACACTGGCTGCTGGCTTCTCTGGAAACGTCTTCCTCTCCGCTGTTTTGATTCTGATACTCTGTGAGTTTGACTCAAATACATCTTCATCAGCATTACTGCTCTTCAATTCAACTCCACCCTCTGTCCCAGTTCTTTCTCTCAGTGTCTCACCCTTTTCCTCTCCATGGTTTGCCCTTCCCTGATCCTTACTTTCACTCGCTCTTCTCTTTCTGGTTCCAGATGGACCTCCGAAAGATGTTTCTTCTGAAAAAGTGTTTGACTGTGGAGGAGCAGTAATTCCTCCTGCAGCCCTAGCTGATCTAATCTGAGCTGCTATAGTGTGCCTGCTCCTGGCTCTATCCAGAGACCTTGTTCCCATCTCTACTAACCCTCTACCCCAGCTAACTCCACCTTCCTCTGAATACCTGCTGTGGATCTGGTCTTGCCACTGTCCTCCTCGTGTTGTTTCCCTGCTCCCACTTGTCCTTGGAGAAAGCAAACTGTCAGAACCTGAGGTTGTCCAGGTGAATGATTTCCTGCTTTGCACTGGACTTAGGCTCCTTTTCTCAAATGAGGAGAAACGCCTGGGGAAGGTCCCTCCTGTTGCCTTCTCGTATGACCTCTGCTGTGGTGAAATTTGGGAATCCGGGGTTGATCCTTTGCAATGGGACATTGTAGCTTGTTCCTCTCTATCACAACAGTCTCTCACAGGGATAGAGGAGTCCCTAATTTTGCTGCAATCCTCTGTTTTACCAAAACCAGCAGACCCATAGAGTTTCTGTATCCGCTCCGATATACTCTGGCCTCCTTTGGGCCCAAATGAGGCTGTTTCTCTGAAACCAGAGCCAGGTCCAGACTGTGACTTAAGTCTGGAGGGGAGGGAATGATCCCTACTGACCCTGTCCAAAGTTTGGTTCATGTAATTCATTGGGATCCTCTCTTGAACATTACTTGTACCTGAGGAGTTATAGGCCTTCATTGAAGACACCAACCTGCCCCTCATACCCTCAACTCCTATCCTTCCCTGTTTATTGATGTCCCCTCCTTGTTTACATGACATGTCAGGTGGTCTGGTGCCCCGATCAGGGCTTCTTGCCCCTGCTCTGCAATCTAAACTCTTACTTCTACTTGTCAGGTCGTACCCTCTCCACTCTGTCCTGCCCCGGCTTTCAGATGCAGGGTTACAACTTCTGTCAATGCCAAAGTCTGTGATTGTTTTGTCTGCTGTGCCATTCTGGTTCAGCATGGTAGACATTTTGTGGCCTGATGTTTCCTTCTCCTCACACTGACCTTTGTCACTGCTGCCTGTCCTGGCTTGATGTCCAGTGACTGTGTTGTCCTCCTTGTTTGCAGCATTTGTGCCAGTGTGTTTCCCGTATGTCTCTCTTTCTCTTGCTTCCGCCACACTCTCCCTCTCCTCCTCTGAAGAAGCCTTGGGTTTTCTAACACCTGGCCTGCGAGTGAGACTGTAAGAGGGAGAATTGGCCGATCGGACAGTGAAGAGTGCTCCTGCCCTCTGCCTGTTTTTCTCACTCACTGGAGTAGGGAGCAAGGACAAGTCCATTGTCTGAGAGTAAACAAAGTTAATGACCACCTGTCAAGTGCCAAATCCCAAAAAGAGAGTGGGAGAGTGAACTTGATATTTAAGAGATTCCAAGCAACTGTCCTTTAGAGTGCACTGTGGAAGCAATTTGTCTGAATGCTGCCGTTTTAAGTGTGCAAAAACCAGTGGAACAACTACAATCCCTGCATGTTTAGATTCTTGTAATGACACAAATCCTGCTTTAAAAAGTTTGATATTTCAGTGATGCTACTCGTGGTTAGCCGGTGTCTCCTCTGGACCCCTCTTCTTGATTTTTTTGTTGTTCTGTCCCCAGGAGTCTTCAGTTCCCCAGCACAACTTCAGCGAACAGCTCCCATTTCCTGCCAAGCATAAAAATGTACAAATTTCCATCCTCAGAACGGATTTGGCTGGAATGTTGTGATATGTGGATTGCGGTTGCTCTGGCTGCTCACAGTGGTCAAACAGAAATCATATAGTGGTTAAGGAGAGGAAACATAAAATATTGCAGAGAAGCATGAAGTGGACAGCGAATGGAGAAGATATGGCAATCACAAAAGGGAGATAAAACGGGATGAGAAAAAAAATAGAACAAAAGATAGGGCATGAGCGCCAGAGAACCAAAAACACTGTGCTCACTCCAAACCCCTGTCAGTTATGTAATTTTGCAACACGTCCCTGCCTTCCTAACATTCCCCGCACACTGACTCAATAAGCCCATTGACACAAAAGTAAGACTCAGATACTGCTCTCTGTTATACACACACATATCATAGTGGCTGTTTACACAAGCAGCATTACTACCTGTCAACGTCAGCTAAACCTGAAGCAAAAACTGGAAAAACCCACCCAACAGCAATCCACTCAGTGAAAACAATGCATTAAAGTGCCACAATCAGTCTTTGTGCTGCACGTATTAGTCTTATACAGTAGAAGGAAGACAACAACTGATTGAAACTTTGCAACAATGGTTTCAGTTGAAATGATCAGATAAGATGGACAGAGAAGAGGACAAAGTCACTTTGATTTACATACAGCTTAGTGAGAGCAAGATAGTTAGGCTACTGATGGACAATGGTTCATCAGGGTTATCAGGCTTTTTGCCAGTGAAAGCATCTTTGATCATTCATAAGCTTGGAGTTAGGATCCAATCATCACTATTGACATAAAACAAATGAAGAGGTGAATGACATAGGCACATGCTGAATAATTAGAAAAAGTTGTAAATGGTGTTTTATGAAGTCTAGGTTACAACATGTAACAGTTCCAGGTGGTGCTTTCCAGTGCAGTTGAGTCTGAGTGTCGGTTTACAGAAACACCTGTTCTGCTAGGTTACAAAGCCTCCCATCTGGGTAACCTGGGCAACATGGCCCCATTTACTTTAAACTCCAATTGACTGCAACTGACGCCGAGAAAAACACAAATGCACCCAGAGATCAGACAAAAACACAATACATTTACTCACTCACACAATTACAAATTTGCTCATGAATCTACTCACTTATTCACACACACACACACACACACATGCACCTTACCTTTCTTACGAGTGACTCCTGTACTTATGCTAGACCATTGTGTTGACATGGGCATAGGCAGTGCTCTGTAATGACATCAGCTCCTAACCCCCCCCTCTCTCTCTCTCTCTCCCTCTCTTTCTGTCTTCTTCTCTTGCCATCAGCTTTGCATGATGGACTGTGTACAGTGACGCAAACTGGCCACACTGGTTTATCCTCTCGTCCTCTCTCTGCTCTGTTCTTCCTCTCTCTCTCTCTCTCTCTCTCTCTCTCTCTCTCTCTCTCTGTCTGTCTGTCTCTCTTTCTCTCTCCTCCCCCCATTGTTGTTTTCTCCCTATTTTTCATCTTCTCACAGGGTTGCATTCCTGACTACAATTCAATGTGTTACACTAAATATCTCAACAGGGAGTGCACAAACACACACACACACACACACACACATACACACACACACATCAGAAAATGGTTACTTTTGGGGACATTACATAGACTTACATTTATTTCCTGGAGACTTATCCTAACCCTAACCATAACCATAACCACTACTTGCCAAACCCTAACCTTAACCACTGACCCAGAAACCAGCTTTTTTCCCGACTAAGGACATGGATTTTTATCCCCAATTGGACAAGCTGTCACCAATTAACTGGTCATAAGTCTGAAATTTGTCCCCAAAAGTAGCCTATGACAGACCACTTCCACACACACACACACACATGCTTACATACACATTCTACAGACAGTTCAAACTCTGTCTCTCGCTCTACAGCGTGACATCAGCATTTCATAGCTCAAGGGAGAGGAGATACAGTTCATATAATTGTGTGAAACGGAACAAGAATGACATTTCCTAACAAAGGCTTATAATATCACCACACCTTAGGCAAACCTGAGTCCAGTCATCTGGGCTGAGCAGGTATCAAAATACATAATAACAGAGCACCTTTAATTGGGACCAGAGACCAGAAAGAGCTCATGTAGACCCAGAAATACCAGCAGGGATAAATATTGTCACAAGTGCACTTCTCACATGACATATGTACAACAAAACAGAACTCCAGAGCAGACACATTTGTCCTCCAGTGCTCTGAGTCTGTGGGACTGTAATGTGGACTGAAGGGGAGAGGCATCTGAGATTGCTGATAGTTTATATTCAGACTGAAGAAGAAGCTTTGTTCGTGGGAAAATTGGATTCTGCAAAGTGGGAAGGTGAACAAACAGCCATTGAAATACAGATGTACGAGGAACAAACTGCTAAGCTCATTATAAGATATATTAAATAAATAAAAAAGAATTACCAGTACTTACAGTTTTGGTTGGCACATAGAGGCTCATCTTGTTGCTGGCGCGTTTTTGCATGCACCTGCTACTCTCTTCCGTTAAGACAGAGGAAACTGTGGTTACCACATCAGCATGCTGCAATGCGAAAAAAAAAAAAAAAAGTCTTGTCCTGTCAAAAGTCAGAACAGACTGAGTCAGAAGCATTGATCCTAGGCCAAGTCTTAGTATTCTAATGATCCAATCAATGACCAGCCTAACAAAGAGTGGCTGCAGGGTCCCATGGTCATCTCAGGACAGAGATAAGTCTGTCACTAGGGGTAAATAGCTCCAGTACGACTCCAGAGACACCCACCCTTGTTCCTGACAGAAGAATGGCACTCAGTGTCTCTGCAGGATGGATGCAAATGACTGTCTTGCTCACACAGACACACTGGTACTTTAAATTCATTCTTTAGCGTGTAGGACTCAGCATGTGATACAGCACGTGTACAGCACAAATGTTGTGCACGAGTGTTGTGAGAAATGATAGTTTACAGTATTGAATCAGTGGGTCCACTCATGCATATAGATAGTACTGTGCATATAGATAGTCTGTAGGGATTTCAATATGAAGCTACACAAAAATAAAGGGTGTATAAATTGGGGAATTAAGCGGTATGCTGGTTTGTATCTTTTTATTTATGTGACAGTTGAAGCTGAAAATGACTGTATTCGCTGACAATAGTCTTCAAGTTTGCGTTTCTTTATCAATATTGTTTGTGTGTTGATTTATTTGTTTGCTGGGTGAGCCTGTGAAGTTACTTTCAACATTAGGTGGCACAAGAGGCCAGAGAAACAACGTCAGACGTGACATCACCTCTGCCCGTACCTGTCACGTGACTATCCCGGAAGTCAACAAACTAGACAGCGAAATGTAAAAAAAGAAAAAAAGAAGAAAAAAAAGAAGCACTTTACTCCTCTTAACTTCTCCGTTTTCTGTCTTTCGTTTAACGTCAGCTTCACGTATTAAAAGCGACTACTTAAATGAAACCGCCTGCCTTACAAATATCAACCGCTGGACGCACTTTGAAGTTGTTATTTAACGTTAACATTAATCAGTTTAATAAATATCTGCGTGAAAATGCGAAGTAATACTCGTCTGTCGAGCGTCAACGTTGTGCTTGTAATGGCCTACGGTAGTCTGGTGAGTTTATTGCGCATTGTTATCAGTAATTTTGATTTAACTGTGTTATAGCTGAGTCAAGTTTAAATGTTTAAACTCACGATGACAACAACCGAAATGTCAGCATAAGACATAAGAAACTGTTGGACTATCAAATGCTGAGGTCGACCCAGAATTTTACATGTAACTTGGCTCATTTTCCAGAGTTTCAGTATGTAAAACCCTTATTTCAAGGAGCTAAACTTACTTGCTATATTCTTATCCATAAACACAAAGTGCTGTCTTTACACATTAAACCAATGCATACAGTAGTTCGTAGAGTTCAATACCCATTAAAAGACACAGATCAGCACATCAATGCAACATGTGTTTGTAAACATTTCTCCTTATTTGAACCACTTGACATCATTAAATCATAATTGTTTATCACTTCACCAAATCTGCAATACTGTCAAAACATTGAAATGTATTGAGGTTTTGTTACATTAGTGTATATTGTGTATATTTATCTTTTATGTTTCCAGTATTACTTAAGTGTAGCTTACTGTATGTTAGATGATTGCTGATAACACAGAGTTAGTGATGTATACAAAATAGAAATATATGAAATACAGTCAAAATAATCATTTCACCTATATTCACAGTAATACAGTATGTTCACTAATAAAATAAAAGTTTTTAAAAGGGACCTTATTCTACATTCTTCTGAATACTGATATTTGTGTAATTTTTCAGATTACATGCTTAGGATTTTAAAAAATAATAAAATAAAATAATTGTACTTTTTGTGGTTTAAATACAGAAAGCACTTGCAAGCATTGGAAAGATAAAAATGTACCTTTGCCTTGAACAACTCTAAGCATTTCTGTATTAATAGCCTGATATACTTATGAGGCCATATTCTACATTCATAAGAGCAAATTTAAAGTTAAGCCCTGTTTTAACATGTTTAACAGGAAACCCAATAATCTATGTAAGCAGCTTTTGCTTCAAATAATGCAAAAAGCAGTTAAACATGTAAATGTATGTAGTAACTAGTAATATTAATATTTCCTTTTGTATTTTTTTTTTCAACTTTTCATTTTGATTTAATTATTTACATAATTTTTTTGTTGTGTTTTTCGTTTTATTATTTGGCTCTGTTTATCATCCCCTGGCATCTTGTTCACTACACTTGATTAAAGTAAATAAACAAACAAAAAAAATATTGGGGGTTATCTAACTTTTGACTTTCCTCTAGGTGTTTGTTTTGCTGTTCATATTTGTGAAAAGACAAATTATGCGATTTGCCATGAAATCTCGGAGAGGACCACATGTTCCCCTCGGCCACAATGCTCCTAAGGTAACACTCGCACCATTATGAACCAGAAGTGTGATCCTTCACAGTATGTTGCTGGTTAACTATAATATTGATAGCGTGGTGTTTCTTGTGTGTGCTGTAGGAGCTGAGACAAGAAATTGAAGCCAAACTGTGCCAGGTTCAGAAAATCCACTTTGAGCCTCGTCTGCTGTCTCCAGATGATGATCGGCTAAAGCAGAGAGAACAGTCTGGTAAGAGACATACAGAAAAACACTTACATCAAACTTGAAAGTATCTACAGCACATGAGTAGTTTTTATGCCAGTGAATGGAGGAGTCTGTGTGTTTGTTGCAGGTTGCTGTGACTACCTGTACAGGATGAGAGCACTGGATGCCGTCAGAGACACTGGTAAGATTAATCCTGACCTTAATCACAGTTTGGATTGCTTTCACCACGACAGAGTATGAATCCCTCCACACTATCACTCTAATACCAGCACTGTCTGTCAGTAGATCTCCCTTTCCGTCAACTGGGAGGAACGTCTACCGCTGTGACGGGGAAAAGATTTCGGACCTGGCTTCTGCAGCTGCGAAATTCCCACTGCATGTCCCGAGACAGCCAAAGCTCTCTCATTGACACTGTGCTGGATGGTTACAATAGAGCACGTCATGGTGCAGAGGTCAGTGTGTGTGTACCACAGACACACTGTCATTAATTCATCTCATCAAACAGTCCAAATTAATAACAAGTAAATTGAATTTAAAAACTTTGAAAAGTCAGACAGATACAGTAAATATGAGAGATTGTAAAAAAAAATATATATATAAATGTTATAAATATTTGAACATTTTAAATGTGTTTAAAGACAGATTTTGAAGGGTGAATTGTGTGTGTCCTGCATGTCTTTACTGATGTCCTCATTAATGTCTGTAGGCTTTTGGTGAAGCAGAATTTCTAAAATACCAGGAAGCTCTAACAGAACTGGCCTCTGTGTGAGTAATCACAACTCTTTTCCCCCCCACTGCACTCTCTTACTCCCTCACAGCTTTTCTTTTATGCTAATCCCAACATGGAATGTTAATTATACACCGGGAACAATCTGTTTCTCCCTTCGTCCCTTCAGTGTGAAGTCTCACAGTAGCAGCAGCACTCCGAGCCAGTACCACCAGACCGCAGCAAAAGACTTGACCACCATCACAGAGCCTGCGAGCTCCTCCTCGTCCCCCACCCAAACCACCTACCTCACATCTGCAGCACAGCAGCGCAGCAAGCGGCCAAGAAACTTTATGGAGCTTAAGAACTTCAAAGACAACTACAACACTCTGGACAGTACGTTCTGAAAATATGTAACGTCTGCCTAAAGGAAAGGTCAAGGAGAAGGTAGCAGTGCCGGTGATTAAAGTGCCTATGAGTGGCGACTGCCAGATAGTTACAGAGTGAACACTGCCTTTATATTCTAAACATATTGCCTGGTTACAGTATATTGCATATCAGACTACTGAGACAGTGCTCTTAACCTAAGTGTAGCTTATGCATTTATTCTGTATTATTGCAAGCATGAGTGCTAAATTTGGGTAGACTATAGTAGGGGACTATAGTAAGTAGGGTTGATTTGACCAAAATAAAACTACAGCTATGGGGCTATGCAATGGCATAAGACAATCAGTATTTATTGCACAATGTAAAGGCCTATGCAGACTTGTTAAAATTAATTGTGCGTAAATGTGCTAATAGTTACCAGTGTTAATTGTTACTTCACACACAAAAAAAAGCACTGTTAATGCCACTTGTGTTTACATCTATGTGTCTCTGCTGTTCATTTGTTGCAGTGAATTCGACAGCAGGTTTTTTTTTTTTTGTTAAGCCTTAAACTGGTGTTTTACAGAAGCCATACTTGCTTTAATGAATTTTGATGATTAAGTGCTCTTTTAATTTAATCACTTCTCTCAGTGCAATGTAATTTAACAGTACTCCAGTGCATTAATGCACTGCGTTGATGTGCATTATTACATCTGGGGCAGTCTCTTTTGTGACTTTTGTCTTCTTTTTCTGTTTGAGGTAGTCTGGGCCCCACAAGTCTGAACTGTTTATTTCATTTGGGATAAAGGGTTCCCAGTGAGCCTGAATGATTTTTTTCTGTGAGGTACTTACTGTACAAGTTGCCATCCAAATAAAACTGTGACAGACGAGTGTTGTATGATGTGTTTACACAAGGTCAGTGCAGTTTGCCAACTTGTAGTATACATAGTGTCCAGGAGAGGGCGCCCCCTTCTTAGTATCTACTTAAAGTATCAGTCAAAAGTTGGACACTTTCTTTCAAATGAATGGGAAGGTGTGTCCAAACTTTTGACTGGTACTGTAAATGTTCTCAAAGGTAAAATGAAGCATTGTATTCATTTTCAGGGATTTTTTTTTTTATTTTACACTGAGAACCACAAACACAGATGAGAGATTAGAATATACTTCATACAAAATCCCCTCTACAACAGCTGTCTAGAGGTTTTATTTAATATAAATAAATACAAAGGAGAAAGCTGTTAGGCAGAAATCACATCAAATCACATTCATGAATGTTATTTACAAAAACACAGTGAACAGGAACTGAAATGCTTTACAAGAAATATGAAGGATAACAACACTTCTATGAAGCTATTATGTTGCTAAATATCTTCACTGCCTCTGACAATGTTGTTTTTCCTTCCGCAGACCCCTTCCTCACATTTTCATAAAGTGCCCGACAGTGGTCTAGGGCTTAAAAAACACATAATTATTATTATTATTTAAAAATGGCTCCACTGGAAGAACAACTTAAATACCTTTTATAGGCTACAGTCAATATTTACACATTAACATCAAAGTGAGCCATGAATGAGTGACTGATGAGTACAAGAACACAGGATTTAGATCATCTGGTTAATGATTTTTTTTTTACATGAAACTGATCTGTCATGAGAGTGTAGTTAGCCATTTTAATGCTACATTTCTGTATATGGACTTGATAACAACATAACGGCAAAAGGTCTGCCATCCTGCACTTTACACAGCAGTTCTGTTTTGATTTAACAATATCAACTCAAAGGTCAAAAAAGTAATCAAAACAGGGCAGGGCAAGAAAACACTTGCATACAATATGAAGTATTACATGCAAAACTTAAAATGCACATCAGCTGAATCAGTATGTTTAATGTATCTACATTAAAGCTGACACACAGTCATTCAAAATGCACACGCACAGACACACAACAAGCCCCAGTGTGTGTGCGTGTGTGTGTGTGTGTGTGTGTGTGAGCCAACAAACACCACACAGTTTCCTTCAAGAGTGTACACGGTGCAAATGCTTAGTGTTAGTGTTGCCATTCGAGAAGCTCATAACAAATGGTAGTACAGTGGAGCCGCTGTTTGGTTTCAGTCTGCATTCAAAACAGTTTGGTGGTTCTGAGCTTTTCCCTCCAATAACTGTCTTCTCTCTGCATGGTCGCTTCATGACTTGATCTCGATGACTTTGATGAATGGGAGGGGTTTGTTAGAAGAGTTGGACGGCCTGATTGGTTTACTAAGGAGACAAGAGGAAGAGAGAGAAACAGCATGAAAACAATTCACCAGTATGCAACTTACTGTATGCAGGTGTACGACTAGATTTGGTGGATATTTGAGTGTGAGTGAGTAAATGTGTGTGTTTGCATGTATTGTTTAAGGCCATGTTTGCAGGTGTACGAATCTGAAGGGTAAAATAAATTACCTGTAGACAATCTGAGGGTTACGCTCTGATGAAAGGTAGGAATTAGACCGTTGCCCTCCCAGGAAGTAGTCCATCTGGTCATGCATCTCTCGGTTCTGCACACACAGGAAGTCACAGGGTCAGTTCACATTATTCCAGTAAAGAAAAAAAAAAAAAGGTGTTTCTCACTCCCACTGAAATGTCATAAAAAAAGACATTTTTATGGGAGACAGAAAGCAGCCCTCACCTCAGCCTCTAAGAAAGCTACTTTCTCCTCCAGCTCTTTGATCACGCGGTCCCGCTCCTGGATCACCATGCGAGAGTTCTGGAGCTAAAGACGAGCAAACACACAGTCAAACAGTGAGGCCTGCACAAATATGAACACGGAGATGATGCGTTTGCTCTGCAGATTCTCACACATGTGAGTCTCACCTGTTCAATCATGTGTCTGACTTTCCTCTGCTGGCATTTCAGCATGTCGTCCAGATGGTGGATCTTTTCTTTGAGTATAGCCACCTCCTTCTCCAACTGCTCAGTCCTAAAAATACATACAGACAGTTATAAGACACTACCAGTGATTGGATTGTCACTGATTGGGAAAGAATACATTTTTCTGTTTGTTTGTATGTGTATTAGCTGACCTCTGCTCTCCTTTGTGGCCCTCCTCCCTGATCTTGCGTAGTTCTCGGAGTTCTTCCTCGCGGTTGCGGATAGCCTCCCTCAGGGTGGAGCTCTCCTGCTCCATCCCTCCCAGCAGCCTCTGGAGCTCTTCAATGCGCTTGTCTTTCTTCTCGCTGGCTTCTTCTGTGCTCTTCAACTTCTCTTCCTGTTCGCTCAGACATTCCCTCAGCCTGCTGCCTTCAGCCTAGAGACACAGGGAGTTTAGTGCATCCGAAATACAGAGTACATTATTTGTAACAATGCATAATGAATGTAAAAACAAGCTATATGTCTATGCTACCTGCAGCCTGTCTTTCTCCTCCTGGTGTTTCTTCTCTGCATCTTGGAGCTGCGCATATAAGCGCTTACTGACTTCTCTCAGTTTGGTTCTCTCTGCTTCATCATCTGCTTCCTGACAAAGAAAGAATGAAAGGTTAGATCAGCAGATAGATACTTTTATAATGATGTAATGTAAAATCTTGTTTATGTTGAGGAGTGAACAAAGCAAGCCCAGTGGGTGTGGCTGTCATAATAAAGAAAACAGGCGTAGTAATGTGCGTCACTGGAGCGGTTGGATCATGTATTTCTTCCCTACTTCTGCAACACTGCTGTGAGTAAAACGTAGTGTGACTCACAGATAAATGCTATAATTGGTACAAAAACAATTAAACCAAAACACAATTATGTCAGCGCTGATGGTTTCGTATAAAACAGTGCTGACATGCAAATAGTAGTGGTTGCTAAAAGTGCGTGGCTCAAAGACAGCAACATAACTATTAAAGGATGAAGCATCTGTGGAATGCTGGGAACAATGAGGAGGGACTGAATACAATAACACATGCAGGCAGAGGAACAGTGTGTGCTGGAACAGCCCTCTCGCACATTTTCATACACCCTGGGGTGCTGTAAGCAGATTTACTCTCGCTGTCATTTGAATCCTCTCTTTTACTCTATATCACGTATCTGTTTGTCCCCCTGTTTAACTTTACACCTGCTTTCCTTTTGTGCCTCTGGGGTTGAGTGTCAAGCGATCGCTTTACAGGCATCAAATGAACCACACTGGCACACAATGTCCCCACAAGAAAGTGCGTGCAAGGTTTGATACGTGCATTGCTCCAGCGTACATATACTGTCTACACACAACCTTGAATAAAGGTTGTTCACATGAGAGGCTGCTCACCTGTTCCTCAGCTTTAGCTCCTCCCTTGGTGGCAGATGAGACACTCTTTTTGAACGGAGTGCTGACCCTCCACCCGTTTGTGTGCGGCTGGAGAGAGAAAAGAAGGAAACGGGCAAGGGAAGAGTGAAAGATGAGGATGAGAGAGGTGGAGGAAATACCATTAAGCATACAGGATGTGACTTAAACAATAGCAAGGGCACAAAGCAGCTCAAAATAGACCTACCTTGGTTTTGGCTGCCATTTGCTCCCTCAGTGACTTCAGGCAATATCTCACCTGTGTGAAATACAAACATAATGGTGAGTTACTGAGATATTATTTTTTAAAATAATAATTCTGTGTGTTTTCAGTAGATGGAACATATGACGTTCATCATGAGCAGAGGGAGAACAAGAGAGGAGTGTAAGAGCCGTGAGGAACATGCAAATTCTTACATAATCCAGGATTCAGGGTTGAGATAACGTAACATCAATGTGTGTTTGTGTATAAGTGAGACACTCGAGAGTTAGATTCTGTCCAGAGACTGACCTCCTGTATCTGTGAAACTTCATCTGACAGCATCTTCAGGCTCTGCTGATGTCTCTGCTGCTCTTGTTTGCGGGCTTCTAGATACACCTACAACAGAGAGGGACACATGGATGTTGAACTCCAGAGAAATCATGAAAAATAGTCATACATATCATATTTAGAAATAAAAACAAACAAAAAAACAAAACATCAGTCAATGTGCCACACCCACCTTGATGACCTCCACCTGCTCCTCTGTAGATTTCACCGGTTCCTGGGTCAGAGCTGTCCTGTCACTGGCCGGCTGCACAAGTGCGAACGCACGTCCGATTGGCTGGAGAGATTAGAAATCAGAGGAGTTAACAGTGTTGCGAGAGCATGAGAGGATGGGTGTGTACATTTCCAAACATCATAAGCAATTGTGAACATGAATGAGGTCACTGTGCTTTGTTAACACTAGAGGAGGAGTTGGTGCACGTTTCTGATTAATATTGCAAAACAGTATTTGGAAGAACACCAATGAATTCCTGTCATGGATTTAAAACTTAAAATGAAGGTGTCAGGACCATCTGACATGAAAGATGCATTTAAACTGTTTACTGGAAAAACTGAATGCGTCAAAAATAAACTCTTTTCTTCAGTCGTGTCCTGAGTAAATTATTCTCAAGTGTATATGACTGACTATGAGGCTCTATAATCAGGAGGCAAAAACATTTAGCCATAATCACTATGGAGATCTAAAGTATCCCATAAACATCTTGTGCTTCTTTGGAAGTGGTGGACAGACTTGGTTAAAACCATAAGCAGAGAGAGAGAGAGAGAGAGAGAGAGAGAGAGAGAGAGAGAGAGCGAGAGAGCGAGAGAGCGAGAGAGCGAGAGAGAGAGAGAGAGAGAGAGAGAGAGAGAGAGAGAGAGAGAGAGAGAGAGAGAGAGAGAGAGAGAGAGAGAGAGAGAGAGAGAGACACGCAGAAGAAGGTGGGGAGATGTTATGTAACTCTGCCACTCTGGTGGTCCCCTTTTTTTATATAACTTTGGCGCTGGTTTTGGTTGAACAACGGTTGTGTTGAGAAGTTTTGAGCAGCTCTGTGTAGGAACCACGCCAATGAAAGGCTGATGGTAGCTATGGCATGTTTACATGTGGTTTGTGTCTCTGTATGGTTTGTGTGTAGGAATGCGGCGTGATGCGTGCGTATGTATGTACAGTAGCGCCGAGAAACACACAAATACTGTGAAAATAATCATAAGAAATTGCAGATCATTCTCCCTCATGTCTTACAACAAATATGACCCAATGTATCCACAAAAAAGATATATTTAAACGTTGCAACATGGTATCTAAAAAAGATTATAGCAGAACTTGATTGAGGCATCAAGTATCCAAATCATGTATTTAAAACACTGACTGAATTCATGCTACTTTCCATTATTATTCTTTGTTGTTCTAATGTTCAGATTATGTTGATTGTTCTGGTGTAACAGTCTAGATTGTAGGCCAAGTTATCATGTGCAAGAAGTTCTTACCTTGTCCCTGTGCTGCTGCTCTGCGCTCCGAGCTGCCTGGTGCTGGTCGTGCAGTGTGAGCCGCAGTCGCCTGCACCCCTCCTGAAAAAGCCGATGCAGAAAAGGAGAAGATGAAGTGAATCCACAAAGAGACCGTTATGTGATGGAGAGACTGATTGAGCACTATTTTCAGTTGGAGAAAAAAAAAAGAGGAGGAGAGACTGAGTCATACTCACTGGGCGAGACAGAGAAGGAGGGAGAGAAGGGCAGTATCCAGTAAGAAGAGAGGGGTGCAAGCGTCAGAGAGAAAGCAAAAGTTTTTCACAGCTGGACAGAGACAGATTGTTTGATTTAAATTGTGTGCTATGGACGTCATAGGGACTTAGGCGGAAACTCTCCAAATGCTCACAGCCAATTGGAAGAAGTGGCTGGATTTCTGGGAAAGGGGGCAGAAAATGTAATGTCAAGCTAGACGGAACATTTCCATGGCAACGAAATCCCACAGTAGCCATAAACACTCTGGCGCGCGAACAATATGAGAGGGAGGAGTAAGTCAGAGACAAAACAATGCACAGATGCAACACTGGACAAACAAACAGAAAAAAAAGGAAAAAAAGCAAAACACACAGACCTTCCCAGTTTTCCTTTTTTTTATTTTTAGATGATTTTTTTTGGAACTTTGCCTTTTTTTATTTGAGAGTTAGTATAGCGAGACAGGAAATAAGGGAAAAGAGGGGGATGTAGTATGCAACAGGGGACCCCAAGCTGGGAATCTGTGGAGCTGTGGACGTTGCGGTTTTATGGTATGCACTTTAACCATAACGCAACCAGGATGCCCATTCTCAGTTTTCTTTTAGACTCAGGATAGAAGTCCCTTTAACAGGAAAAGTCTCAGCCAGGATGTGTGTGGGTGTGTGTCCTCCGGCTCAGGGAACCCCCTTATAATTGATACGCAGTGTGTCTGTGTGTGTGTGTGTGTGCAAGTATAAGTATGTGGATGTGAGAGAGGAGGTCAAAGACATTATATAACTCACGCTGTTCTGTTTATGTGTCGTTGTGTATTCCCTGTGTTTAAATTTATGTCAACTCTGAGACACAGAACAGGCAAAGAAGGAATGGATGCAATGCTCTGCGGTGGTTAAATACGGCAAACAAACGCACACATGCAACCAATTACATAACTGAAGAGCACAAATCATCACATTCATTGGTGATATATTATATTGCCCATAATTGGTTAGTAAGAAATGAATCTGGTGGAGGATTACCATGTGTGCATTTCTCTATGAGAGTTTGGAGTATGCTTGACTGGGTGTGTGTGTATTTTCATTTGTTATTTATCCTCTTGTACAGCCGTATTTGGTTTCGTTGTTTTCCTTTGGTACATAACATGCAGGACAAAAGGTTCAGTATGTTACCTTGCACACCCTGTTTCGGCAGTTGACAAGACAATCTCACCTCAAGGTCCATTTAGTAGCTTCAACTATATCTCTTGATTAGAGCTGCAAGGATTTGTTGAATCACCATTTATTTGACTGACAGAAAAATAACCTGCAACTTTTTTTTTTTTTATAAGTGATTAATCACTTCAGTCATTTTTAAAGTAAAAATGCCAAACATTCCCCAGTTCTAGCCAGTCATTTGTGAGGATTTGCTGCTTTTCTTAGTCTTATGTGATGGTAAATTCAATATTTTTTTATTTTGGACTGTTGGTGGAACAAAACAGGCAATATGAGGACATCACCTTGGCTTTTAGGAATCTGTGACGGACATTTTTCACAGTTTTTTGGCATTTCATAGACCAAACGATTACTCGGTTAATAGAGAATTTAATCAGCAGATTAATCGATAATGAAAATAAACATCAGTTGCAGCCCTACTTGTGATCTTCATCAGCAGATGCCCAGTTGTAGGTGGTAAAATTTCCATTTTGAAGTGCTCAAAAAAAAGAAGATTTTTACATCTATAATCAGGTGATATACTCAAAAGCTGCAGAACAGCTACTAAAGTGAGATTTGTCAACTGCTGCTTCAAATATCAAGACTGAATTTTTAAGCTTGATTGTTTTGGCAGCTTATGAATGGCATTCAAAGCGAATAAAGGCACTTCTACTGTGTAGAAACCACGACGTCTGATATGCAGAGTGTGCTGGCCATGATGTTAACCAGACAGAGGAAATGAACTGGATTGTGTTGCGTAATGCCATGATAAAGAACGGCGAGATGTTATGAAAGAAAAGCTGTGTAGCATACAGGAGGTCTTTATGATTAACCGGGTATCTGCTCAGGAAGTAGAGTAATGGAAGAACAAGCAGAGAGAAACAGATGAGCCTGAAAAAGCCATGAGAGATCAGAAAAGGAGTAACAAGAACAATACAAGTGGGCAGAGGAAATAACAGATGGTCAGCCACAACAAACAGGACTTAGGAAAATGAAAGCAAAAAATTCCTCCCTTATTCAACATGCTTTCCTCTCAAATTACACCTGAAAGCTCTAATAGGGAAGGAAAAGAGAAGAGGGGGAGAGAAAGGGGAACAGTGGGAGAGTTGTTAAGAAGGAATCCATCATTATACAACTTCTCTGGCCCCTCATAGACAACCAAAGACTCTGCTAATCCTCGCTCTGCCATCAACTATTTACACACTAGCCTCTCTGTCTATTTTCTCTTTCATATCCACACACACAAATGACATCTATATCACCTACAAAGATAACCTGTAATACTAGACTTTCCCGGGGACACAGACAAAGGGACCAGTGGGATGTGCTCATGGACGGTGACGCATGCATGCACACGTACACAGCCGTTCGCGCGCGGGGAAACACACACATATACATATACACATACACAAAGTACACACTACCTTTATAACAAAGCAGAAATCTGAAACTAAGCACACACAGCGGCCACACTGCTGGGTACACCGACAATAGGCACAAAAGATCACGGGGTACGGCCAGGCTGAAGGGCTTAACGAGTATGAAGACGCTTTTGTTTTGGATTTTGGCATCAGGAGGCCTGTAAATCATCTGGGTTAAATTAGCTGAGGGGGGTGACTACCTCCCTGGGAATGCTGCTGATAAACAGAATCTGGGGCAAAAGGAAAGATATTACTTAAAGCTCTACGTGATATATAAAACCACAAAGATTATATGAAGGTGTTCTGATTTCTGAAGTGGTTGTGATAGTAAATCATCCTTCTTGTGCCTCCAGGTGCTGTACCTGCATTCTACAAGCAACTCCTCAAGTGTTTGTGAGTTTGTATGCGTGACTGCACTTCGCCATCCATTAAATCACTCCGTCCCTCTGCTTTCCCAAACCTGCTGCACAGATGTCACTTATGTCGTTAATCCATCTGCGTCGTAAACCTTCTGCCGATGAGGCCCTGAGCCGACAGGTGTGAGCTGACAACACAGGTGCTGCAGGCATCGCTTTGAATGTTTTTACTAGTGCAAAAGTCATACTTCCTTCAATACCGTACTTATATATGGAATAAGGAAGATAAATTTGTTTTTCTAAAAATCCTTTGTCATCATTAGCATAACCTGCCAAACTCCTCTGTGTTTAATGTTGTCTTAACACAAACAGCTGAGCAGGAACTTTGCTGTAGTAAAATACAGTTTAAACTTAGCAAAGCTACGACAGAGACGCAGAAATATTTGATCGAAGAATAAGTAAACAAGACTAAGAATTGTGGCAGGAATGGAATGGGAGGACAAGATCAAACAACATTTGACTCGCTCATCCTAAGCAGGTACTGGTGAGTTTTAGGTAGAGCTTCAACAATTAGTCAATTAATTGGCAACTATTTTGATCATCATTTTAGTCATTTTTCATGACACAATGCCACATTTTGTTTCACAAAATGGTTGTGTTGAGAAGTTTTCATATCATATATGTTTCATATGTCATATATGATAATAAATTAAATACCTTTGGGTGTAGACTGTTAGCTGGACAAAGCAAGTGATTTGAATATGTTCCTTTAGGTTATGGGAAATTAAGATGGGCATTTTTCACTATTTTTTGACATTTTATAAACTAAATGATTAATCGATTAATGAAAAAAAGAGCAGATTAATAGGTAATGAAAATGATTAGTTTAAAGTATGTCCTCTCTTGATTAAATCATTTAGCATCTAACAGCTCATGTCACTTGATTAGTTGCCGTTTAAAAGGATAGTTAAGTGTTGACTGACTGTGAGTCCTTACTCTTCAGTTAGTCAACAGTCTGTGCAAACTAAAAGGTTAAGTAAACTTAAAGGGAAGAGTCGAGCTGGGGTGTGAAGTGAAACGTTTGTTGGATTGTGTGTGTGTTACCATCATGTGAATACCTGACTAGGTGGACCATGACCGTATACGGCTAGCCTAGGAGCACAGTCCTGAGTCATGAAGTGAGATAGACTTGTCCTATATCAGTGAGTTCCCTCACTGATAAGAGTATATTTTCTACAGAAAATAAGAGAAACTCTGTTTATTTTTCCTTCTCTGTGTTGTGTGTGAAGCAGGTGTGCCCCTCTCGTTCCTCTACATAGATGCATGTATATGTCATGTTTGGCCCATTCCCAGCCAGTGATGTCAGACACTCCTGACTGAGATGGTGACTGAGTATAAGGAAAAACGGAGGGAATGTCTGAAGTCACACAACGCAGGGAAACTAAATGTCTGGAGGGATAATTGTGGCATTATTTAAAAAGTGCCTGAGAGGACAGAAAATGGTTTCGGTATATTGCGTCATTACGTTTATGGGAAATTGCACCACAAGTTTCAAATCATTTTATGAATAAAAAGGTTAAATTTGGTCAATTTTTTAAACTTTATAGAACATTTTGTTTCATATCCAGAGCTGGTTGTTCCTCCTCTTTAGTTTCACATCATATCATCTCAATTCCGGGAAACTCACATATCAACAAAACAACACTGAAGGCTTTTCTCTGCTACATCAGGCACATTCCTTCTCCTCATGTATCCTTACAGACGTATCCCTGATTAATAGTAAGGGTGTCAGTTTTATTTATTATCTTTCAAACGTGCACAGTCATTTCTGTATGTTACATGTAGAAGTAAAATACTTCGGCTCCTATATTTAGTCTGACCTGTATAACCATATCAGATATGTAAATACTGTAGCTGTATGATTATTTGACTATGGGATTTGTCTCTGATAAAGACGAATTTGTGTTCTGTATGAAGGTGATGCAAATGTGGTAGCAGCTACGTGTTAAAATGACAACAATATGACAACTTGAATAAACGCTGAGAATATATGGAGTTTCACATATTGCTTCATGACACATTCTCACACAATTAAATCAGTTCATTAGAAGTGTGATTGGTGCTGCCCTTTGTACACTTTGTACCCTTTTTGGCGGTTGAACTGTTACACAACAGTCACTCTCATTTAAGTCTGGACCTTTAGCATTGACACAGATGTACAATCAGGCTTTTGGATTCTGCACTCGTATCAAAAACTATTAACTACTATAACCATAATCAGTTAGATTTTATTCAACACAATCCTGGCTGGGAGGTTTGTCTCTATTAGAGAAAATAATCTGATATGAGCGCAGCCGATCTGTCTGCTGCCTCTACTATTGAGCTCAGCAGGAGGCAGCTGATAATATGAAAGTGTCTTGTTGCTCCGCAACCTCATAAACCACAGTGCAGGTTAACAGTCTTCTTTTACAGGTGAGGTAAATGATTAAACCATTACTATACAGACAGTGGACAGGGGTAAAGCCTGATGCGTGACTTGGGAAGCTGCTGATCACTCATTAAAAAGTATCAGGCAGTAAAGCATGCACGCAAATCAAAGAAGAGTGCAGTTTAATCCTGTTTAAAACAACTTCACATGCACAGGTGGTGCTCATACTGCACCAGCAAAGCTTTAGTTTCCTGAGCTGCCTTCACTGTCTGTCACAACTGCAACTGTAAGCTCTTAAATGATGTGAGCAGAAGGCACCTGTGACAGGCACAGATGTTAACTTAATACTGAGCTTCTGTCTCTACATCTACAGTATGTGTGCACGGTGGGTCTTGGGAGGTAGGGGGCTAATACTTTAATTACTAGACCAGAGACTTAATTGTAAATACAACACTTAGAACAGATGAGGATACTCAGCCTAAAGATCCATGACAGAATCACAAAATAACACAGAGCCTCCACAAAAGTCCACAAAATTGAGCAGTAAAGAAAAACAATAACTGAAAAAGGACAAACAGATTCAAAAAATTGAGCAAAAAGTGGGAGAAAAAGTAGTTTTTTTCTCTTGGTGTTCTGGTTAATGCATCAATCCATGCATTGCTTATGTTTCCCATAATGCGCCCATAATTGAAATAAACACATTCAAGTCTACTTATAATTAAATAGAAGAAGGAAAAACACCTGTGAATGAATAAGTAACTTACCCCATGTTCTTGGTTTCTGATGTCCTCAAATGTGCACAGACTTCTCGTCACTCCGTTCATCTTCCGTCACTAATATAATAGTAAATACTCCACAGATAAATAAATAAATCAAATGATGAATTAATATATAAAGCTTCCTTCCTCCGTGAAAAGAATTTGTCAATATCTGTCTGCT
Source organism: Thunnus thynnus (assembly GCF_963924715.1). Lineage (NCBI taxonomy): Eukaryota > Metazoa > Chordata > Actinopteri > Scombriformes > Scombridae > Thunnus > Thunnus thynnus. The sequence continues at coordinate 16,157,084 of NC_089526.1, read as the reverse complement.
GCTCGTCCACGGTAGCTGCTGCTGTTATCAGTCCTCTGACCCGGTGTGTTCATGTGTGTGCTGCTCCTTCCTCTCTGGCTGCCTCTCAGCACACTTTTGTGATCGCGTCACTGTGGGAGTGATCCACGCCTGCCCGCCCACTAGCACACCGAAACAGCCAAATAGGGCACTGTGGGAACAGGGGATTTCTTTACTGGGAGGGTCAGTACACGGCTGGAAGTACCTGCTGGCTCCAGTACGGCAACTTCTGGCACAATAGTTTTCAGGAACTTTACATTGTAACGCCTGACTGTTACTTTAGGTGATGACAATGTTCCTTCGCGCTTGTGTTCACTCCTAATCTGTTAAACAACTGTACAAAATACAAGAGGAGTGGAGGATAAGCTTTTCTGGGACTTTAAAGGGTCTGTGTGTAGGATTCAGAGGGGACCGATTGGCAGAAATGGAATAAAACATTCAAAAGTATGTTTTCATTAGTGTATAATAATAAAATAAGATGATTTATGGTGTGATGTCATCCACACATAAAGACGATAATAATTGTTTTTAATGTGGTGGTACAGCCAGAAGAATACATTGTGTATGTTGGCAAGAAATTGCAGAGCAGTAAACTGACACAATCAATTGTGTATTGGCAGCAGCATTGGCATGTACTGTGTATTGTACTTAACTTTTTCTTGATTGAACATTTAAAGGTGCAGTGTGTAGGATTTAGTGGCATCTAGCAGAACAGACTTGGCAGAAATTGAATATAATATTGACAAGTATATTTTTATTATTGTACAATCACCTGAAAATAAGGATCTTTGTGTTTTTGTTACCTTAGAGGGAGCCCTTTATATCTACATAGGAAGCGAGTCCTCTTCCTGCCATTTTGCACCACCATATTGCTACAGTAGCTCAGAACGGACAAACCAAAACACTGGCTCTAGAGAGGGCCTTCTGTGTTTTTTGCAAGGTTTGCAGCCACCGTAGGTTCTCCTACGCGCTTGGAAGGGGAGGATGAGGATGGGTGTGGGGGTAATCAGTTGGTTGCAATCTTCAACCTCACCACCACTTAAACCTACACATGGGTCCTTTAAGGTGTTTCATCAGCTTAACGTCGTGTCAGACTAGCAACAGTAACAATGCAAAACAGTTTCTCAGTGAAAAAAAATAGCGTAGGTCAACATGTCCTACAGCATTATTTCCCATTTACAACATCATGATTATTGTGTTATGGTGGTAGCCGCTATAAAGACTAAAACAATTTTATTCAACTGTCCAAAGACAATGTCTTCTAAATGTTGATCAGTGCACAGCTCAGTTTATCCATAAATTATTAACTGTTAGGTGTATCTCCTGACTGAACCTGACAAAAAGTGTCTACTAGGCTTACAAAGCAATGGAAAACAACAAGAATTCAATTCAGTGATTTAAGGATTGTTATGGTGTTTTTTCACACGTTTTATTCATCATAAAGTAATTTATATTCAATTTTAACCTCTTATCAGTATCTGCTCCATTTTCCAAAGCATCCTTAAATGTTTTTCAATGTTTTTTCTGAAGTTTAAAGAAGGCCGTACAGTATTAAAATGACTTTGCAGAGACTTGGAGCTTGTTTGAGATAATCTCCCACAGTGGACATCATGCTACTCTTAGTTTTGTTAAAGTTGCCTTACTGTTGTCTGGTTAATACCACACAGACATTTCATGTCTGTACTTACAACTGTATTGCCACAAAAGGACAATGCAGCTTTGACAAAAATAAATGCAGACTTGCTCACTGTGACCTATGAAGCCAAGTCTATTTTATTTATAAAGCCCAAAATCTCAACTCGCAAATTTGGCTTCAAGGGTTTTTACTCTCTGTACAGCATGACGACCTTTATCCTTACTTCCTCACCCTTGGTTCAGATAAGGGCTCCAAAAAAAACAAACATTTGAAAGTCTTTGAAATCAATTGAAACTGGAATGTAGGGAAAACACATTCAGAAATATAAAACTCTCTAAGAAAATTGTCAACAGCACTGTAAAATATGTAGTAAATAGGCTAAAACATGCTGAATGAATCAGATTTATTACTGTATTTCGAGTGTTCTTACAGCATTTCATAACACAATATGAGCAACATTTTTCCGGAGTTGACTGAGGTCACACAAAAGGAACAAGATGACAAATCACAAGTAACAGAACAAGCTTTTCTCCGCTGGCATTTAGCTGAGTCCAGCGGCAGCTGAACCAGGCCGGCACAGACCTCAAATTGGATAAAGACTTTAATGGCATTAATGGCTGTTGAGGAGCAAACAACAGCTCACTGTGGCATACGAGGGATGATGCTAAACACATCTGAACCAGCAACAGAAACAACACGCACAGAAACAGATTATCTCACATTCATCGGACAATCATTAATATATTTAAAAAGTGAGATTTTTAATAAGTAAATGTTTTTCGGATAACGCTTCATTGCAATAGATTGCCAACCAGGAATGTACTTTTATATCAGAGTGGGTGTTCATTTTAACGGTTGATTTATCCGTTGGAATGAGGCTCTCCCACACACTCACACACACACACACACACACACACACACACACACAAAACCAGAACATACCAACAAAAAACACACCTAAATCTTCATAAGTCATCATGTGTCCCAGTGTGTGAGGCAACAATATGGGCCATAATTATGTGTTTACATCACACAGTCGACCACACTCAGACAGACTGATCCAGAGATCAGACGGCGGACAGTTACGAGAGGTCTTCGTGTTTACATACATCCATGTCTGAGACTATGGAGTGACTCAGAATCCTGCTATTCACACTCGTTCACACTGATGTGACTTTAAAGATGCAATCAGATAAACAACAGCTCAGAAGACTGACCAATAAACAGGAACACACAAAATAAGCTCATGTTTTGGTGTGGAGTTAAATGGTCACAAGGTTAAAAGTGCACCGGAGTGACACAGAGTCACTGGGAGGTGATACAGTGATGATGTGTTCATGAAAACAATGATGACAGCACAAGCCAAGACTATAAACAGCACATTATGGTTTAGTGAAGTGAACATCATAGCGAAAGGTTTCTTTTCCACCCTTTCCGCTCCCTCATTATCATCAGGGCTGTAGCTACTATTGAGGACACCGAGGTCATGTCCTCTCAACTCAGATAGATGGATAGATATTTATAGCACTGACGTATTCATAGGTGACATTCTTTCCTCCACTCCTTTCATTTTTCCTTTGTTGAATCTAAATGGATGCAGAACAATTAGATGTGAACAAGCCTAAAAAAGACTTGTATTTCTACATGAGTGATACCAGGAGGCACATGGATGTATAGTAGGGCTGCATTCTTTCCAAACAACATATGCAATTGCACACACACACACACACACACACACACACACACACACACACACACACACACACATCATTATTTCAAAACGCAACACACCCAGCGCTTTGCAAATCAGCCCGGAGGTGTACATTTGTTCCTGGAGAGCTGGAATGACACGGAAACCCAATCCCACCCATGGAAAGTATGTTCTGTCATAATTTATAGACTAACAAAACTGGTATTGCACACTATATGTTGCTACTGTACAGGTTTGGTTGCACTGGATGGGAGGTGCAGTATCATGGACACTGCAGCAGGTTTTACAGCAAATATTGAAGGTGTGACTTCATGCCAAAAAAAAAGTTCAGAGTAGATTTAAAAGTTCAATTCCCGGCAACCAGGAGAGGAAAAGGGCTTTTTCAGGTCTTTTGTAGATCAATCGCACAATAGCACCACGGGTAGTAGAGTAAGTTTGTCAAAATCAGCAAGAAACACATAAACTTCTGAGACACAGACGTCACTGTGGTGTCTCAAAATATTCAAACACTGTCTTGTTGTGAGTACCAACATGCCAAATAGGATGTAAACACATAAATAACTTAAGAGGCTGGTGAAGTGTCCCTCCAGGGTGCCGACTTCCATCTCTTATGTAAATGTAAAAAAAAACAAATGCCTGAAGTTATGAAGAGGTTTTTGGCATGAAGCGTAAAGGGAGGGATTTATTTTGATTACCGTAAAGAGACTTTGCTGATATCAACCGGAATTATATTTGTTCATTTTGTAATTCTGTGGAAGTTCGCTTGAACCTGTTTTCATTCCTGACGTGCCTAACCCTGTGGTTCTCCTGGCAGCAACAAGCCATCCATCACGAGACACTCAACCGCAAAGACACTGGCCTCTGCTCCCTGGAGCAACCTGCATCACAGCATAATCCTGTTTGTACAATTTGAGCTTCAACAAACACACATCGTTCATTCGTAAATGTATCGAGGGGTGTAGCTGAGGTGGGTTGTGTCGTATTCTCCTGTTTTCTGAATTTGTGACTGAATGCGAAAAATAGAGGCCTGAACAATCCAGCTGTGTGTGAATGTGTGAACATGTACACAAATGGAAACATATACAGTAGTTCATCAACACATCAGCCCAGTTGATTTTTCCCCTGCACAATACTTATCAGCTATGATGAACAAAAACAACTCTGCAACAAGAGATATGAGCGCAAAACAACAACACTGGCACCTAATCGCACTGTTGCAGGTTCAGTGAATGGCATGTCAACACACGCTCTGTTTCCTTAATGGAACAGCTGATGCAAACATAACAGTATATTTGTGAAATATGTACCGCTGGAGGATGCTTCATTTAATACAGGGCTGGCACAGGATGGATAGTCTTGCATTGGCAGGCCTGCTGTATCTCCACTCTATGCAGGGTGTCACAAATATTAGAAATGTTTGCACTCATAAAGGATAAACTAGTCTGTTTTTCACAGCAGACATTTTAATATAGCAGAAAGCACAGGGTTAATTAATAACATTTATGATTTAAGGGCTCCAGTAAGCCATACTGAGCTTACTGGGGCCAAATAGCAGCTTCTATCCATATCCAACCCAAATGGAAAGAAGCTGCTATTGTTATTAGTTACAGCTGTAGTTTTCCTGCTATAACATGTCATAAAGCATACACAGCATTACAGCAATTTGTTTGTTCAAAACAAATGTTTGACGTATGAAAAAGACAAAGCTGTAATTAGATCTCACCTGTTAATGAACAGCCAGTGTAGAAGGAGGCTGAGAACTGGGCACACACACAGTCCTTGTCATCTATTATTATGGTGCAGTGATAATAACCATTATGTTCTTAACCAGCTCCTGTAGGTAGCATTGAATAGCTCATTCAGCAATACACTTCTGTGCAACTCAGGCCTACATAACAAACATTACCACTAATTTCAGAGAAGCCAAACCCTGCAGCCAAAACAATAAACACAATCCACCTTTATTGTCTTGTCTTTATGAAATACTCATGAGCCCCTTCAAATGGTGGATACTAGTTTCTGCTTAAATCCTTATCAGCATTATTAAAAATGAATTAGTAATATTCATCAATCAAACTATATAGAATCAAATATTTTCTCATCTAGTACTGGTATCAAGGCTGGTTTTGGGGTAATTCACAAAACAAAAAAACAAAACAAAACATAATTGATATATTATATGAAGAAGAAAGAAGAGGAAGAGATAAGGGCACTCAATTAAAGAAATCCTGTACTTTAAACTTTAAATCCAAGGTCCATGTGAATTATTTTTATTGAAGTAGACTTTGACCTATAGTGATCCCTTCCAAAGAAGCCAACTGACCTTCCAATGACATGTACGGGAAAGGAACTGTTATAGACAATAAACCTCTCCTTTAGTGGGCAGAGAGCCAAGTTTATCTGACTCCTCCTATTAAAGGCACTAAAAAGGCATTAAATGCGCAAAAAAAAGAGAAGTAATGTATCCTAAAATGTGCAAAAACAAATCTACAGTATACAATAAAAGTAGATAATTGTGTGTAATTATTAGTTATGACAGGGACAATAAATCTAGACTTAACTTAATAAAACAAAGGAGGACGGAGTGCCTTAGTTTTTTTGCACGATTGTCTGCACCACTTAAGGACAAATATAAAGGAAGACTTCCTGGATTTTGTTTTTTGTACTTTTACCACTGTCACTGTTGTACGAGCCATCAAAACCATGCAGCACTTCCTCCTTCTGCTGTAAACTTCACAGTTTTATTGTTTCTAAATTTAAATGCAACAGAAAAGATTTATCTTGTGAAATACAGTCACAGTGTGAAGTTTTTTCCAGTGAATTACAGTATATACATCTTTATACTCAACAGTCTAACAATTCATTTTAAGTATCATTCTCCAGTTTCACTGAAAAGAAAGGGGGAGAAACAATATATTGCAGAGAAATGTAATTATATTTCCAACTGATTATTCAAAGTGTATACAAAATCATCTAAAGACTCAAATACAATCTACAAATGTTAAATACAAAGACATTACAAAAATCGTTAAGAGTAACAAGTCAATTATAAATTATTTTTTAACAGTTTTAAGGCATCATAATGAAATGACAGTTTATGTTTCAGTGATTTCATATAAGGGAATGCATAGAAATTGTGCAGCTTCTACAGATACATATTTAAAATTCATACAGACATATTTTGGCCATTATTTTTGCTTTAAAAGTTGAAAACTACTTTTATGTGTGATACTCATGAAGTCAGAGTTTCAAACTACAGAATCTAAAGTCTAACATGTTTTACTTTAATCGAGAACCTGCTCAAGACACAATGAATAAAGACTTACTAAGAGGAGCGACATTAAAACTCACTGTTTATAATTCTGTACCAGGTGACTTGACAGGGAGTAAACTCTCCCAGACTATCCTCAGGCACAGGAATGACGTATTCATAGCTAAAAAAAATACAAAAAAAGAAAAAACAGCATATTTTGTTTTACATAAACCAAAGGCAGATTTCCTTCAGTAAGAATATTTTGCAGCAGTTAATTTTCTTATTAACTTTCAGAAAAATTGTATAAGGATTATAGTGTTGCATTGCTTGCAGTTTTCAGTCACTTGTATGTGCTCAGTGTCAGCATTTGGTCCATGTCTTTCAGTATCTCTACAACATTTTTTTGTGCTTGGTGGCGTACAGATTCAGCAGTGAGTATTATTGTAGAATTCGAGTCAGTCAGTTGTTGGCTATTCTACAGAGAAAACTGAAGTCCAACATGTAAACTGTCTACACAAGAAGAAATGATGCAAAGAAGAAATGATGTGATTATCTTTATACACTATAACACTATTATTCAGTCAAAGCCACACTTGGTAATGTTAAGTGCTTAAACCGGAATCTCTACCCTGAAATGGTTTGACAGTATTTGTACCAAAAAAAAGAGTATTTTCTTTTTTTCCTCTACTTTCAATTAATTTCTCTCCTTTTTTATTCTCTTTATTAGTCTGTGTAGTAATAAGTATTTGTATGCTGGAGTACCTTGTGTTTGGTAGTGTATCGCATGCATTCAATGTCCTTCCAACTGTACTGCGTACATTAAAAATTGAAGGAAACAGCCCTGAAATACTGAGGGTGTTTTGTTTCCTTCCATTCACTTTTGTGTGGAAAATTATTCCCCTACTAACCTCTACAATATATCATTAACCCACCAGGTTCTTGTACACCTCCCTTATTGCCTATAGTGCAAGTCTTTCCCCCCTGGCAGTGCTACATTTTCCCACCCTCACCCTGTCCCTGACATGCTGCTTTAACAGGAGCTGGTCTGGAGGTTGCTCTCAGTGAGGATGGAGGTGATGGTGGAGGGATCATAAAAGCTGTCGTCATCATCTGAGCTGAGGGCAGATGAATCCAAAGCTGGGCGCATTGCTGCCTGGGTTTTCCTCCTGCAACAGATAACCATCATCATCATCATTAGTAATTATCAGCTGTTGAAACATTGAATATTCTGCTTGCCCACACAGGCATCAAGAATCATTCTGAAAGTGATAGTCACAGTGCTCCCTCTGCTGGTGATGTAAAGGAAAAATTATGGATGTCTTTGGTTCTTGTGGGAGCATGTCTGGAATTTAATTTCCCGTGGTGGGACGTGAGTAATGTGGCGTTTTAGTTTAATGAAATATCTATTCACACGTGGGTGATTGCTGATATGTTTTACACACAGCACATTGCGAAATACTGCACCTCAGGGACACTGTGTGAATCTCTACCAGGTGTCTGTAATTGTGTGTAACAGCAAAGGAATCTGGGTTCGCTGGTTATAGCGTCATTTGCATGCAGGTTTATTCATTGTGACATAAGAAGGAGGAGATGTTGTCTCGTACTCTCTCTCTCTCTCTCACACACACACACTGCTGTGATAATCTGGCTGCCAGGAACTGTCTTGCATAATCGTTACCAAAAGCTTGCACAGTAACAAACCGGATAAGAAACAAAAATGGAGGTGAAAGAAAGAGAACTCTTACTTGAGCTCAGTTTCCAGAGCTGTGACTCTAGTCTGCAAGGCCTCTTTGAGCTCCATCTGTTCCTCCATGTCTCTTTGAGCCTTTCTTCTCAGTCCATCTATCCTTTCCAACTCTGTCTCTCCTTCATCCACCTGCCTCTTGAGAGCCTTCACTCTCAGAGCCAGCTGCAACATAGGATAATGTGTTCAATGTTGTCTCCTGTCCTCCTTGAGTAAAAGCAAATACTGACATGCAGAACGTGGTGAACGTGTAATACCTGGTCTCTCTGTTCAGTATGCGTTTGTTTCTCCTCATCCAGCACCATGTTAAGTTCTTTCAGTTTCCTCTCCAGACGACGTTGGGACGCCAACACAGAATTCTTCTCTCTTCATATAAGAAAAAGAAGCATATGAGGCATGTAATCACGCTAATGACAACACGTGTTTTTAAGAATATGCTTGCTAAGTGATCCCTCTCTTGTTTGACAAGCAGGAACCTTAAATAATTGTTTCAATTAGAAGGTGCAAACCATCACCAGTGCTGAATAATACTTCATAAAACAGTTTCATTGTTTAAATTACCAGATAAATGTGGGAGCACCAACAGAATCTAATTGTTTCTTGGCCAATGACCAATAGTATCCATCCAGCAAATTTCATAAGAATATATCCAGTTGACAAATAATCAAGGGTGAAATTATATTGTCTATTTCAAAATGTGATCCAGAACAAAGCTCTGTTAGATTGCAGTATGTTCATGATCTATTGCACAGCAGTTTGTTGCACTGTACCTCTCCTCACTCCGTAGGTGGTCTTCAAGCTCCTGGATCTTGCTCTCCAGCTGAGAGACCCCTGCTGAGGAGCGGGACTGGCCCTCCATGTCGGCCACACGACTCTTGAGCTCCTTCAGCTGCAGGGAAAGACAAAAAATGCTAAATGCTGTGTTCTTTAAAGTAAATATACAAGAGTGCATGGAGTAAAAAGTGCATTTTAGCAGAATGATGATGTCAATTAATGATGAATCACAAATGTTAGTAGACACTCATGTGTACGTACTTGTCTGTCCATGGCGTTCTTATCCAACTCCAGGTCCTGTTTGGAGGACCTCTCCTGCATGAGCTCAGAGCGGAGCTGATCGATCTGGTCTCTGCTTCTGGTCACTCTGTCAGTCAGCATCTCCGCACTGCTTTTCTCCTCCTCCAGCTCCAACTCCACTCGCTTCAGCTTGTCCTGACGGAGACGAGATGAGATCAACTTTATTAGGTGCTCAGAAAGGAGACTGATGGTGGAGTCCAGATGTGTAAGTGTGTATTTATTCTTGTTTTTTTCTACTTCCTAATTTCTTATTCTGAGAATGCACACAGCAAGGTGAAGACCAGTGTGAGCAAAAGCATGAGCAAGTCCATGAAACCAAACTGACAAACAGGTTGAACCACTATTCTTTAAAATCTTGATTCTACAAAAATGTTTTCCGCTACATTGCTTTCATCAGGGTCCGACCTGTTCGTTGACTTGATTTTAAATCAACTGTGTTCAGAAATATGTACAGATGATAATATGCTGTATGCAGAGCAAAGCTATCATGAGACAAAGAAAGCAAAGTTAAAATAGACAGCTGAGAGACCTGTAGTCATGGTTTGCTCTCCCAAAGGATTCATTCTCTTAAACCAAGAGGTGAGCAGATGCACATATCTTACCTCTAGGATGCGAGTCTCCCGGGTTTTGTCATTGTGGTTGTTTTTGCTGGCCTCTAGTTCTCCCTCAAGGTGGCGCAGTCTGTTGGTGAGAAGCTCTTTATCCAGCTGGTGGTTGTCTCTCTCCTCACACACCAGCAGAAGCTCCTTCTTCTGTCGTGACATCTAGTTAGAGCCATAAAAATATTAGAAACAGTCATGCCAAACTGAGTGTTCACCATGAGAAAAATATGTTTTGCATGTTATATCACAGACACATCAAGCGTGCACCATGAATATTATGTGTCACAACTACTGGAAAAATTCAGACCAGACATAGTTTTCATAATAAAAACAAAAACCAGGCCAAGCAAGTGAGCAAGCATGCATACAAACACTCACTTCTTCCTCCAGTCTCCTTAGATTTATATTGCTTCTTTCCAGTTCGGTTTGAGCCTCGTTTCCGTGACGTTGCGCCTCTTGCATTTCCTTGCGTGCTTTTTCTTTCTGCTCCTCCAGCTGAACCCTGAGAGCCTGTGTCCCCTCTCTTGAGGACATGGTCAGAGACTCACACTGAAAGGGTGACAGGGGAGGAGAGAGGACAAACCGGGAAAAAAAAAAGAAAGAAAGAAAAAAAGAGGGTGATTTTTTTGTGCTGTGTGTTTTGTAATGAGCAGTTAGGATGCTCCAGGCTGCGCAGGCTTTCATTGTTTGAAAAGGTATAAAAGGATCTCTCTTTCTTACCTCTTTGTTGAGTTTCTCCAGAGCTCTCTCCTGCTGTTGCTTGATCTCTTCCAGCTGGTTGATGGTCTGTTTGAGTGTCTCCTTGTCTTTGTCTGTGTCCTCTAAACGCAGACTGAGTTCACGGTGCTCCTGGCTCAGTCTAGAGGCTTTTCTCTTGGCCTCATCAAGCTCAGATCTCAACCCTCTCACCTCGGTGTGGAGGGCGAGCTCTGCCTCTGAACTCTCTGTGGCGTTAGTCTGCAGCTGAGCCTGAGAAAATCACAGGGGTCGTCCAGTTTTTGTCTACAGCTTTCTAGCACACTGATCATAACACAGTTTATGACAGCGTAGTGTGTACGAGGATGCAACCTTACCTCTAATCGTGACAGTTTCTCTCTGAGACGTGTGTTGGCCTCCTCTTGCTCCTGCTGGGCATCTTCTAGCGATCTAAGGTCCACCTGAGCTCTGCTTAGACGTGTTTTACTGGACTCCAGTTCCTCCTCAGCCAGTGAGAGTTTTTCTTTGAGCTGGCTAGCTTCAGTACGCGCCTCATTAAGCTTCTGCTCTAGCTCTAAGATGATGGCTGGGTCTGGGAGCTATAGGCCAGAAAACAAGGGAAAGATGCAGAAAAAAACATAATAAAAGATGATGGAGAGTACATAAAGTATGTAAATTAAAGATTTCTAACAAACTACTCATTTAAACATGAATTCCATCATCCTAATCAAAGTCAGAACTACAACATACACATCATCACACTTTGGTGTCCTTGCCATGTTGTTCATTTACATTGCTAAAACCTCAATAAGATTTTAAATGAGCACTTTAGTATGCTGTGGTACCTCTCTGTGAAATTAAACTTACCCGTTTGTTTTTCTCCTGTGCCTTGGCAAAGTCATCTTTGGCCCTCTGTAACTGGTCTTTTAGCCTGTCAATCTCATACTTCAGTTCTGCCTCTTGTTCCTGGTGAGATTTTTTTGCAGAGATGACCTCCATGACCTTTTTGTCAAACTCCATCCTATGCTTCTCTAACTCAGACTTGGTCTTCTGTAGATCAGCATTGCAACGCTGAAACTCCTGAACAGAAATATGAACAAAGAGTGGTTCAATTGCCTCATTTCCTTTCCAAACAGGTGATTAGGTCATTAACCTGTGCATCAGTGATCATGTAGGGCTGCGTGTGTGTTCACTGCACCTGGTTAAGAGTCTGTGTGTGGCTGGGGTCTGGTATCTGTTGTTTCATTGTGCTCACTTTCTCCTGGAGCTCCTTCAGTTCCTCCTCAAACTCTTCTTTTTCCAAACGGGCTTGCAGGAGTCTGAAAAATGAGAACACACAGTTGATCTAAAGAAATTGTACCATATAACATTACTTCTTGATTATATGATCAGCAGCTGTTGGATTGCATGGGTTAATCGTGACACAATACTTTGATGTAGTCAACAAGCAAATAAGTAATTCATTAATTTTCAAACAGGAAATAAATCAACATTCCCTGTTACCACTTAACAGTCAGACATATTCACAAAAAACATCTATGTTTTGTACTAAACACACATATATAAGACCGTCCACACCACTTTTCTGTAGTTTTTTGTTCTTGCTTATATACTTTCACAGTGCACACAATGAAGACGTAAACAGCCAAATGTGAAAATGTCATCTGCCAAAGCTCTGATGTACAGCAACATTTCTGCTCAACCAAAGGACTAAATATAGTCCACATTCACATAGTGGCCCGCAGAGGAGAGTGTACACAGTGTGCAATTGAATGTGGACTCAAAAACAGAGTTTTACATCAGTCTTGAATAGAGGATGTAAGTGTGGATGGTCTTGAAACTACAGCGCGACAGTAGTTAGCACAGCTAGACACATTTACACATCTGCATATCTAAACACAAAACACTGTTCAACTGGTGACTCTCACGGTGTTTCAGGGCTGCTGGGTGTCTCTCTGACAGAGAGAGGGAGAAACATTGACCGGGTAGAATGAAAGAGAAAAGATGGACACAGATTATTAGTACAGTAGGTGCAAAGAGAAACGACGTAAAGAGGATGATAAAATCCATATTCAGGTAAGCACTGGAAATCCCAAATCTAGGTCAACAATGATGAAAACATGTTGTGAACAATATGATGTGTTTGAAATGTCTATAGACTCACTCTTGTTTAGTTGATCGAAGTTCATCTCTGGTGGTGTGAAACTGCTCCATCCAGTGGCTGCTCTCGTCTCTACAGTCTTCCAGCTGCTGCTGTAGGGAACGAACTGACGCGTTTACACGCAACCGCTCAGCCTCGATCCCTGCATGAGACTAAAGGGCAAGACGGAAGAATTTATAGCCCATTGTCTGCCTTAAAAACAGATTTCAGATGTAAGTGATGTTCAACAAACTACTGTGAGTGTGTGTGTGTGCGTGTACCTGGGACACCTGCTCCATGCTGCTCCGGAGCTTCTCCATGTCAGTCCTGTACTGTTCTCGGAGCACCTCTATCTCTTTGTCATGTGTGGCTACCTCCTCCTTCAGAGCTCCCTTCAGAGCTGTTAGCTCCCTCTCCCTCTGTCTTAACGTTTCCTCCAGCCTCTGTTTCATTTGGCAGAGCTCCATCACCTGTGCCTGGTAAGACATCAGGTCCTGCAAACATCAGGAATATACAATATTAACATGACTCCCCAAAACTCTAAGACAGCCGTTTGCACAGCCCTGTATCACTTTTCTAAAAAGGAATCGAGAAGGTAATGCTGCTTGTACCTGCAGTAGCCCTTTCATCTTATCAGCCAGTAAATATGATTCCACACTATGAAAATGCAATCTTAAGAGGCAATTTTTAAACAATCCAGTGGTGGGTTGAGATAATGTATCCCTGTATATCTGTGTGTTTTTCTTTGTTTCTGTTTTACCGTCTTGTTGCCGTTTTCTCTTCTCAGTTCATCCTGAAGCTCAGCCAGGTGGTCCTCCATCTCTCTGACCCGTGCCTCCGCATTCTCCCTATCCATACGCAGCTGAGTCAGCCTGGCAGGAAAAAAGAACATATACACTAGTGAATGATTCTTCGAATTCAAGTTACTATGGCATACTTGTTTGGCCTTGTGAATGAGTGACTGCTTGTTAAGTGAAATTGTGAGGAGAAAACAAAGTGAGTTTGTCAACCCCCCCCTCACACTCCTGACCACCAAGATTTACAGACAATGGTACCATGGCGCCTTCGATTTCCTTTCACTGTGTGTTTGTGTGTGTATGCTGTTGAGTCCTCACTCAGATTGTGTGTCATTTAATTCCTTCTTCTTCCTATCCAGCATCTCCTGGAGTTGCAGATTTTCATCCAGACAGGACTCCAGCTCGGCTTTCAGAACAGGATCCGAATTGCTAGCAGAACCCTACAACACAAGCAGACACGATGAATAAATGAGAGCGTTGAAACATAAGACAGGTAGCTCTGGCGGCATAAACAATGAGCTTTTAGGAAATGGTAAAGCAGCCTTGCATTAGCCCACCGATTAATATACATAAGGGATTAAGTTCTTAGGAGCTATTAGAGATTAAGACCTGCCCAACTTCCTTAAACCAGCATATAATGAGTCATTATTGAAGTTAGATTATTGTGTATGTGCACCTCTGACCAGGCCAGAGGGCTTTAAGGATTAATCTAAGGATTAATCTGAAGCACACTCCAAGGAACGCCCAGCCCTCCTGGTTGGATTAGTTAAACAGACATAAAAACTCTGAGGACAGTATCCTTTCTTACAACCAATGGCTATTTCTTTCACTTGATAGTCGCTGCTCTCATTTCGAGGAGGCATGGATAAGTGTTTATGTGCGGTATTGGACGTGCTCCATGTAATTAGAGCTAAGTTGAAGTGGCAGGTTACTCTCTGAATGTTAACGTCCTCTGGTGGCGTGCAGTTCCAATCAGCCAGCTGAATTTAGGGAGGCTTGGTGGATCATCAAAGGCACCATAACATCACACCATAGGCTGAGCATGTATTATTACACTATATTCTGACTACATATTGGAATAAACAAGTACATTGTAATGCTACTGAGAATAAACACATTATGTGCTATTTATTCTATTCAAAAATTTGAAAAAAACTCCCTTATCCACCAGAGGAAAATGTAGGAAATATAACATGTTATCACTGCTAATAAACTCGAATGTATTGTAACAGTTATCCACATCATAACTTTCTACCACCTTCTCGCTTTGCTCCACTTACCCTCCTTTCCTCTTGCAGGGCAGTTTGTAATTCAACCATCTTTCTCTCAAGTTCCCTCTTTTCTCTCATCCAGTCCCCGGGGCTTTCTTTGGGCTGGTAAAGACAGAGGTGTAAGCTCATGTTAACTGTTTCTTTATCTGCCATGTGGAACAGTAGAAGAACAAGCCATCCACAGCCAAAAAAAGACAAACCTTTAGGTTCTGAATCCTCTGAAAGATGACTTTAACTTTGTGCTTGATGACAACATCACTGTCGTTGGTCCTGAGGGAAAGTGAAAATGGTCAAGACATTTAAGTTACATTAACGAGCTGTAATAATTTATTGGCATTTCAATATTACAGTTGAAAAAAAGAATTCTTTATGCTAAACCATTAACAGGAGGACAGCGTAGAGGTCCATACCCTTCTCTCAGGATGTTATATATTGTCTGCATGACCTGCTCCTCCTCGCTGCTCATCTCTGCATTCTGACCCTGGTCCAGCAAAAGGTCAGGGGTCACCTTAAGACATAGATCAGAAAACTACTCTTGCAATGCTGCATGCACTGTGGCATTTGGAGCTCAATGAAAATCAGCTGTAACGCTAAAACAGAAAAGATTTTTTTCTTACTTGTGCCTCAGTCAAACTGGCCTGTGGTCTCTCCATAGCAGCATATCTCCCTGTTGAAGTCCACTGATTAGCAGAGACTCCAGGAACCTTGGTGACAGCACCTTGGCTGCGTCCCAGGCTGCTGTGAGTTGAGGACGGAGGTGAGGTGAAGGGGTTAGGAGTGATGAGAGGAGATGCAGCTCTGGGATCCTGTTGTGCAGGAGAGAACCCTCTATGCTGGCCTCCAGCATTACCACCATCAAACCTGTTTACTCCTCTGTTGCCAGCGGTCTGTCTGTGAGTAGAGTGAAGCTCATTTGTTTGTTGAGGAGGGTTAGGGTAGGACTGACTGCCCCTCACTGAACCATTGAGCCCTGCCTCATACGAACCACCCCAGGTATTCCTTTCCATGCCCCCCTCTCTCACACCAACATGCTGAACCAGCTCTCTTTCTCCCCTTACACCTATTCCTCCATCCAGATTCCCATAGCTACCAGACTTCCCATCCCCTGGTGGTCTAGACAGCTGAAAATCCTCATCACCTGCCCCTCCCTCCCTGTCTAACAGTGACCCATGGGACTGAGCCCGGCGTAGCGCCCCTCCTTGCAGTCCTCCTCCCCCTACATCTGCCCCCTGTGTTCCTGGCTCAGCTTTCTCTCTCTTCCGGGGAAGGCTATTGTAGCCAGAGGAGTACTGGGTCTTGAGTTGGACCCCATATGAGTCTCCTTTCTGTCCGTCTTTGAGGACCACATACGGCTGGCCAGCAATACCCTGCACTCTGACCGCCACACCGTATTTGGAGGCGATCTGAGTCTTGGTCTTGGGCTGGGACCCATACTGCCTGCCACTGGTGTCATAGAGGTCATTGATGAAGCGGATCTGGACACCGTGGTCCACTGGAGTCTTCGGACCTGAGGATGGTGTGCTCATGCTGCCAACACAGAGAGACCAGGGTAAATAAAAGAGTAAGAAAGCAAGGATAGGGTAAGAGAACAGATAAAAAGAAGTAGAGCTGCAACAATTAGTCAATTAATCGATTAGTTGCCAACTAAAATTAATTACCATCTATAGATTCATCATTTTAAGCTGTTTTTTAAGCTTCTTAAATGTGAACATTTTCTGGTTTCTGTAGTTTTCTGTGATAGTAAACTGAATATATTTGGTTTGTGGCCTGTAGGTTGGGACAAAACTATAAATCTGAGGATGTCATCTTGGGGTTTGGGAAACAGTGATTGACATTTTTCACTATTTTGACATTGTTTAGGACCAAACAACCAATTGATTAAGCGAGAAAATAATTATTAATCATTAATTATTAATCAATAATGAAAATAATCATTAGTTGCAGCCCTAGAAAGAAAGAAACTATTGACTACTTTGCTTCACCTGACCAGTAGGCTACATATTTGCTTTTGTCTAGTATAATCTACTACCCAAAATGTTCTAAATACAATTCATATACTTTGTCTTATTACATTCATTACATTTATTTGGCAGATCATGTCTAAAGCAACTTATATTTCCCCCACAAATACACACAATATGGGGTTCAGAGTCTTGCTCAAGGACACTCCAAACATGTGGACCACCAACCCTACAATTAATGGACAACCTGCTCTATCACCTGAGCTAATCAATGGTTATTTGTATTTTTTACATCATTGTACAGTAATTCAAAGCAAGAAGATAATTTTTACATGGGTTAGGGTCATACTTTCCCCAAAACAACAAAAAAAACAGAGAAAAAATAAAGATGAAACTCAATAGCCAGGTTAATATACATCAAAACAGCTCTCTTATTGTTATCCCTCAAATTAGGAAATCAAACAAACGATACCTAGAGACGGGTCAGCAAGCAACCCTGAAATGTCAAAACTTTGTTGGTCAAATACAGATACGCAGTCTTGCTATGAGCAAACCGGGACATAGATTTATACACAGTAACACTTAGTTTCGGCTTTTGACTGCTTCTGTGGACTTTGTCCTCACTGCACTCCATTAGTCATTAACCTGAAAGCACACACCCACATATCACTTTCCCCTTGAGAGGACCAACCAAGCCTTTCCCAACTTTTGGAACGTTCCCAGACAGATACCAAGCCTATTTTCCTCAACAAAAACGTTGACAGCTTGAATACAGGCAGGTACCATAGCAACTGGTCTGACCCTTTTCATTCTGTCATTTCTCTACTTTTTTCTTGACTCCCTTTTACTCCCTTTTTCTATACTCTGACATCTTTTGATGAGTAATTCTGGAACTGTTTCTCTTATACTGAAACTGATCACACCTACAGTCTGTGAAGCTTTAGCTAAAAGTCACTGCTAGTTTCATTCAGCAATGGCAATTACATAAAGTACCGAACATTCTCGGTCTTTCATCGATTGACTGATCATGCCCTGTGTTATGTCACTTTGTAAGACCCCATTCCCATGTCATAAAACAATGGTATGGTTCATTAAACAGACTCACACACCTATTACAACATTCCCTCCTGACCTCTCCGCAGCTTCCCAAGGTAGGGAGACAGAAAGGGAGGGTGAAGTGAGAGAGAAAAGGAGAAGAAAAAAAAACCACACCCAGTTTTTTCTTCTCTTATCAGTGCCTTATGTGACAAAATCCAAAGGTCAAGCTGTTTCTGTGTGCAACCCTCCTCCTCAGACGCACAAAGGACTGACTAAAAAGTAACCATCAAACAGATAACACGCATACATTATTGAATGCCTAGACATAAATTTTCATACAGATTGTGAAAGCTGCATGACGCAGCCCAAAAAAAAAAACACTTCTGAGGAAGAGCAGAACAAAAAAACAGTCAAGCAAAGAGAGCCAAGAGTGAATATATTGTACTTCACCTCGCTGTGAAAGTGAATACTAATGCATAAAATAACTTTGAAGCAGGAGCAGGTGAAGAAAAATGTCTGGTTTGGCAGCGAACGGAGTGACAGAACGTGAATGACCTTTGAGGATATCTGAGTGTTTGTGGTGCGCATACGTAGAGTGCAGACAGACCTGCTCATCAGACATGCACAGTTAGTCGATTCTTTTCCACCCTTTGGGAACCACAGAGGAAGCACCGTGTCACAACACATTTGTGCAGTCGAGCATAAGTTCTGCAGCCCACAGTCTTCACACCAAGGTCAAGCAAACATGTCATGCACTTTACAAACGGGCCACAGACACGCCATATGAGGAGAGCAGAAGACGGTGTCTATTGATTTAATGTGAAATGCTGATCTGAACCACGATAATCTGTAGAGTTGTGGGTCAAACTTACTTACAGATATGAAGAGTTATTACTATAGTAAGGTAGTAACGACACTCTCTCTCTCAATATATCTGTTCACCTACATAATTTTAATTTCATTCAGTTACGTCACTAAGGAGGGAATCAGTGCCAGCTCAAAGAGGGGCAGGGGTGAGGGGGAACCCATCCTATTGTCCAGTGGATATGGGGTGGAAAATGAGGGCAGTAATTCTGAGAATGCCAAAACTATCCCCCCTGTTCTTTCGTTCCCTCCCTTACACTGCCCGATGATTATAACACTTTGTTTCATTACTGACATTTTTGTTCCCGTGTAGCCTACCTTCCCTTTTAAGTTTCTCCACAAAGCTCATCCACGCCTCTCTAAAATAAACACCCTTTTCCATGTTGAAATTAGGTCATCAAAACAGGTTCTTCTTTAATCTGTGTGATTATAAAATACATGTCACACCTAATTTTATTGCTTTGTTTGGAAGAAACACTTTATTCTTTAGAGCTGAAGTGTTAGGTGATTAATCTGTCAGTCGATCGACAGAAGATTAATCAGCAATTATTTTGATAATCCATTTATTGTTGAGTCATTTTTTAAGCAAAAACGTTGAACAATTTCTAGTTCCAGTTTGACAATTTTGAGGATTTGCTGCTTTTCTTTTATATTATTTGACAGTAACTGATTATCTTTGGGTTTGTGATTCTTCACTACTGTCTGATATTCTATAGAACAAACGATTATTCAAGTAAGAATCAGAAGGTTAATTAATTGATAATGAAAATAATCAGTATTTGCAGCCCTAGTATTCTTTTAACAGGCTACAGGCTCTCAGGTGAAGGTTTCTACCTCACCACAGACCAACTTTTTCAGGTTTTCCTGCCCAGCTACTGTAAGAGTGAAGCTGGTGCTTTTTGATTCTGTTGCCAGTCATGTAATCCTACAGTTATGCTGACGGGTCCTCTGCCTCTGGCCTCAAATTGAATTCTCGCACGGTAAATCGAATTGGAGCTGCTTCCCCTGTTAAGATCCAAGATGGAATGGAAAATATAATTAGGAGATTAGAGCGGGTCTGGAGAGAAATGAAACAACAACAATGTGCGGAGTCATGAAAGTGCCAGCGCTGACTCAGTGAGTCAGCATAGTTCATGTGATCAGATCATCTGTGGGCTGCCTGGAAACTGATAAAGCTACAGACAACAGCAAAGAATTAAGGTTATTTATATCAAACTTAATGTTGGAGAGTAAAAACAGTTTGGATGTCCAGGTCCTTGGCCTGGACATGCAAAGTTTTGTGTGTGCAGTTGAATATGCAAATGTTTCCATTCAACACATGAACGTGTGTGTGTAATAACAGTATGTAATATTCAATGCACACTGTCTCTTAAGTATGTAAAATGCACAAAAAATTCAGACACAGCTAATGTCCGCAACGGGGCTGCAATTAAAATATCATTTTATCATAAATCTGATTGTTGTTTCAATGAATCCATTATTTAGTCTATAAAATTACTATTTCCAATGCTGACATCTTCAAATCGATTGTTTTCTCTGACCGACAAGGATACTCCAGGATGGAAAATCAAACTGCATCCACCAAGGAATACCATGAGACATCGTTGAAAGCTCTGGAAAAAGCCCATAGTGGACCTTGATTCAAGTTTTTTTTGTCAAACTACTGCTTACAAAGTCAAGAATTAGGCCTAATGTTCATGCTCAAATTTAATTTACAATGATATTAAAAAAACAGAAAAGCAGCAAATCATCACACGAGAATAATTGGAATTCCTGCTTGACACATTACTTCAAATTATGAATCATTATCAAAATGCCTGTGGACTAATAAAATGACTAACTCTTTCGGCAACTAGTTTACAGCATCCTATAAAGCAAACACTGACATGACGTCCATTACATTCTTGACATAAAACCAGGCCCTCTTCCTCTTTCCAGCGGTCATTCTCTCCCTCCAAACTTGCCACTGCCTCTCTGTCTTCCCCAAACAAACAGCCATTTATTCCCCTTTTCAGATCCAAATACATTCATTGGCATAACAAAGAGAGACTTCAGTGTTACCAAATACTACACAAATTACACCATATTAGGAGCACATAAATACGCCCCTCCCTTTTGCCCACATTCCAGACACTTGTTTCTCTCTGTCCTCTTCATAGGCTGAGTGTGTATGTGTGTGTGTGTGAGAGAGAGAGAGAGAGAGATTTACAGGATTTTATCTGCATACTTGAGTATATCTACTGTTTGTACCTGTAAGCACTGGACTAACTTTTACCACTCACCAGGACCTGTTTCGAAAATCAAACTGTGTCAGCATGGTCAGTGCCGGAAGCAAGTTCAGTGCTATAATTACTGAGTTTCAAGACACCTAAAAACTATAATCTGCACTTCTGTCTTGCTTGGTCATCATTTTCATCTAACTAATCTAACTAAAGTGTCATCTTGAGGGACATCTCTGCATTACAGACCAGTTTCAGTACATGTCAGGCTGTTTCATCATCATGTTGCCTAGATTCAAAAGCCTTAAAGGACTTGAAATACGGTTACAATTAGCCTTGGAGACCTCTCAGAGGTTTGAAAATGTTTGTTTCTTAGTGCACAGTTTTTCCATTGACAAATCCCCCTGGTAGTTCAGGTGTGCAGAGACACAGCTACTGCTTCTTTGATCTTATGGCTTACTGTATGTATATAAATAATTTGCAGATATGTCTCACATTAGAGTTCACATCACATAACAAGCAGATTCAAAAGTTGTCTTGAAGTGACGTTAGCTGGGAGGACTGGTCCCTCAAACTAACGTTAGCAACCAAGCTAAACTGACAAACAGAAAAACCTCATAATGGTACAATACTGTGATTAGAAAAACAACCTAAACGCAAACGTGCGTGTAAGAGTCACATAGCATCAAAAAACCTCCCATAAAGAGCAAAGTTAACTGTCTGACAGGTTGTGTGTGTCTGGTTTAGCTGTCTGGCTATGACAAGTCCAAAATCAAACGTTAAGTTACCTCTTTCGTTTAAGTTACTTCTCTCCTCCTCTTCGTCTCTTCGCCTCCTTTATGTTGATAATAATTTCAAATATTTTCACAGACATCCAATCTATCAAAGTCCACTCAGAAAAGTGGGTGGAAAACAACTCCACCGCAAATTAACCGAGCAACAAGTTCATTATGTGGCGACTGCAACCTGTTACCTTTGTCGGGGATGTAACCGTCCCGCCCAGCCCCGCCGCAGAGAGCGCTGTGATTGGACCAGCGCTCTGACGTAGGCGGGATCATAGATATTTACTAGGTTTACTATTGGTGCAATCTTTGTGTCAATAATTCCATCTGTTGAAGCACATTATGACCTTAAATTAGGGTGAACACGGAGGCCCGTATTTTCAGTCCAGCTGAAATAAACACAAAACTTCCGGTAAGAGCCAGATAAACAAATGCTTTTCAGGGCCAGTGATGGACCAAGGTGAATACAGACTGATGACTCCATGTATTTATTTCTTTAATTTACCAGTAGATGGCGTAATTATCTACTTGCTGGCAGATCAACATCTTCATCCAGGGCCCCTAACAAAAAGCTGGGAACCTCTACTGCAATTGCATGGCCTCCAGTAAAAGAACTGACTGCGGAAAATTAAGTTTTTAATACATGCAGTGCCCCTCTCAAGCAGAAGTGCTGTTACTTTATCGACACTTTGCTCATTATCAGTGATTATATGGTTGTTTTAATGTGATATTTAGGTTGTTTCAAGGATGCAATCTTTCACATGATTTGTTTTAGTAATTGTGTCCATTATTCTAAATTTCAGTTTCTGTTTGATTTTGATTTTGTCTGTTTTATGCTGCTAGGTTTGATTAATATCAATAAGCACACTTTTGAGAAAGGGATTTTTAATTTCCATGAAGGATGAATAAGTTGAATAAAAAGAAAAACTAATTTAAAAAAAGGCATTTTACCAATCTACCATAGCTCATTTAAAAAGTACCCAGTCACATATAAATAAAACGAGCTTTTAGCTATTTCTGGTGCAAAAAATGTACATTGCCCCTGTTAAATAAACAATAAAAATAAATAAATAAAAGTCAGTAAGATGTATTTTAGAGGGGTCCACTGTATGAATTCAGAGCTCACATTAGATTAAGATTTATTACAATATATAGATTGTTACATTGTAAATTACAATAAAACGTGCTCAAACAAATTAGACCATGGGTAACTCCTATTGACTCCTAGTTCTCTGCAGATGTCCTCCAATGAGGAGCTTACCCCAGATGTGATTTTAATTGTAGTACAATGCACTGCAAAATAGTGACATTTCAAAAGGACATGTCAAAACTTTCAAACTGCGTAATAACTCGTAACTTTCTCATGTTGGATCATTATTTTGTTTAATGTCAGGCGTTTACTGACGTTGGACCACTAATGATAAAGCCTGGAAGTTTCAGATGATCCAGTTCAGAAACCCGCCCAGTCCCCACAGCCACTCCCCAAACTTCAGCGACATCCCACATTCTGCGCACACAACTTTCTTCTCAGTCTCATCACTTCGCTTGGTCGACAAACTGGACGCATCATCTCACACTCCGGGAATGGGATCTTTACTGGGTTCAAAGAAAAACTTCCAATTTTTTCGAGTTTACGCTTTGCAGAGGCTACTTTTCAAACTGCAGGGATAGTTGTTACTGCAGGTGCAGGGTGACAGCAACAAAGGGCCACCGGCCAATGACTTCCAAGACGCATCAGAAGTTGTCAGGGAGATTCAGACGCTAGAAATCAGTTTAACACCATAAAGTGGGCTTATCTGAGTTAGACGCTGAAGAGAATCTTGTAATTTCAGACCACAATCACTTCAACTGAGGCGTGCGTAAAATATTTGTGCGTAAAGTTGGTGCTGTTGCGCACGGTTGAAATTTAAAATAGCTGAATCCTCGAAGGGCAGCTAATGCAAGAGCGTGTGAAAGACAAGAGATTTGTTAAGTTTTAAATCTGTGAGAAGAGTTAATACTTCGACAATCATGGCAAAGTGGTTCAGAGATTTCCCTATCAACCTGAAGAACGGAAATGAACGGGTCCGCTCGGCCTCCGAATCTGGTCCCCAAACACGACCAAAACCTTCATTTTCTCGAGAAAGTCTGAAAGGAAATCAACGTAAAGATGGTGGAGTGGGGGGTCTATTGGCAGGGAGAAATAGGAAAAATTCGGCTACAGAGTTGGGCCGTAACAACACAGGCTCTGGTGGGACAGTCTGGGATAGTCTCACACCTGGAAAAGGTCGCAAGAACTCCAAGGTCGAGACATCAGACGAGAACCGTCCGGTCAGGACCTCTAGTCTGGCGCAAGCGTACATCAGCAGGATGATCAAAGTGGACAAGCAAGACAAGACCCCCAAACTCAACGGGATAAGTGAACAGAAGATGGCCGAGAGCGAGAAGGGAAAGTCTGACATTAAAACAACGGTGAGTAACTCCTGGGGATGGAAACAAAGCTAATGCAAACCCCATGCACCAACCTTTGATCTTAATATTTCATCTGCTATTTATTTAGAATCAAACCAAACCAGACAGAGGTGGTCATAGCTGCATGCTGATTAAAAGTCACTATAAAGTGCAAAACAGAAATTTCATTGTGGGCTTGAGGTCATTGCTTTCCTTTGTGTTTTCCCTTCCCATCTCAGTTCATAACCCTGTATTCAGTTTCCATCGCTCTCAAAAGAACACAATGCAGTTTCACTACATTGTGTCAGATCAAACGAACAAACACAATGCGCTGACCTCTTTGCACAAGTATTTCCGCTTGTTCCTTCATTACTTGTCACTCAGACATGGACACCACACAGAGACACATACTGATCCCTCCCCTCCTGCCCTGTTGTCTCCACATAAAAGTAACATCTGAATAGGTAGCAGCCCAGCATTGTGCTTTCTGACTTGTCTATTTCCTTCTCACAGCTGATTATCCTGGAGGACTATGCAGATCCTTTCGATGCAGAGAAAACCAAGGAGCAAAGAGAGGCCGAGAGAGCAGGAATGAATGATGGCTACATGGAGCCCTATGACGCCCAGGTCATCATCACGGGTGAGGTCAGAAAGCAGGGTTCAGGGTCAGTCCCCCTGCTCAACTCTTACAGTTTCTGGTTATTATAAAAGAGCCAATTTGGCTTCCTGGTTTCAAACCAGTCTGTCTTTGATTCAGCGCTGCTCTGTTTTCTTAGAGATTGCCCTTAAAAAGACAATAAGTCATATTCATGTGCTGTACGAAAAATCTGAAGTAAAGGCAGAAATGCTGACTGTAGAATGTAGGAAAAAATGCAAATACATGACAGAGATGCACAGCCCAAATAGCTTCCCTGCCTGTTACAACATCACATTGTCAAGACCTTCTTGAGATATAGCAGATCTGAATATATCAAACCATCATTTGATTAAGATAAGTGGTGTCTGGACTGCAGTTTGACTGCTGACAACATTTATTTATCTCTTAAAGCACTTTCAGCTTGTACAAGCTTGTGAAGTTTATAATTCTGTCCATAATATTATGCAAGCCAAGGAGCACTTTTTACACACTTAAGCTCAGTTTGTTTGCACCCACACTATCTCACATTCTTCCTAAAGGGACATTTTAAAGGGACTCAGAGCCAAAGTAGACCCTCAGTCTGCACGCTGACTTCCCTCCCCGCTGGCGGTTGCTATAGGAACAGTGTTGTGCAGGGACAATGGGTGCAGCTTCCTCTTCCAACTTCCTGTCTCCTGCCTCTGTTTCCTTTGCCCCATTCTCTTGATAGGAAGTTGGCCCCAGTGCCCCCCCTCTACACATAGACAAGTGCGCACACACATACACACACAAACACACACATAATACTTTATGGTTGCTTATGTGTGAAAAGAATCGAAAGACCCCCCTCACCCCACCGCAAAACCTACAGGTCCCCTCCACCACCCCCCGGTCTCGCCCAATCACTTCCCAGCAGTCAGGAAGTGGCCTAGCCAGTCAGCCAATCAGCAGCTGTGTTGACCTTTTCTTCCTGTAACTCCATTGTTTGGTCACACAATAGTGCAGACACACAGGCTACCTGTCGGACAGCAAAGAAACACAACAAGTCAAATTCCCCCGAAATATGTAACCACTTGTCATAACAAATACTTTTTGCCAAAGATTATGTGACGTGTTAGATGGTACACAACCATGCAAATGAATTTTGGGTACCTTGCTAGACGTGCATACCTGATAATAATTTATCAGAATGATTTTGTTTTTATTATTAATATTAATTATGTATCATAATTTAATTATTTTACACATAAATAATATCAAGGTTCATCAAAGGTCACACCAGAATGGGAGAGCACACTTACATTATTGATAGGATACCAAGTCAACACATTCAGACCATTTTATAGAACCGAATATTATACAGTATGTACAGGCAAAGCTGTTACCTTGCCATAAACTGTTTGAATTTGTTTGAGGTAGATTAATGGATACTAACTATAGCTGAAAGGGTAACTCCTGCAATTTTTACCTAGATAACAGATCCATAACTAGTCATTGATACAACATCAGTGACTGGCAGTGGTGAAAGAAGTATTCAGAACATTAACATCATTTTTGCCTTTATTTGACAGTCAAAAGTGCAGACAGACTGGTCCATGGCTGCAATCAGACCTTAGATGGTGTGGTTATGCGGCGTGCATCTTAACCAGTAGGCTACCAGGGCACACCTCAAAACCTTTACTTAAGTTAAAGTAGTGGTAGTAAAAATGCTTAATTACAAACAAAAGTCCTGCATTCTAATTTTTACATAAGCAAAAGAGAAGTATCATAAGAAAAATGTACTTAAAGTTTCAAAAGTTTAAGTTAATTCATATCTTAATAACATAATCATACAATTTTTATACAGACTGTAATATTATTAATGCATTAACATGTAAATAGTATTTTCATGTTGATAATTTTAAGTACTTTATATAGTTACTGTTTATAACCATGCATTTTATTCTATAGATTGATCATATGTTTTGTATGTAAAAGATTCATCTGCAAAATAACTAGTAAGTATAGCTGTCAAATAGATGTAGTGGAGTAAAAAAAACAATATTTCCCTCTGTAATGTAGTGGAGTTTAAGTGTAAAATAGCAGCAACTTATGTACAGTACTTAAGTAAATGTACTCAGTTAGATCCCACTACTACTAACTGCTTTATCAAATGAGATACAAGTGAAAATCATCTACACATTAAAAGTAACTAATCACATGATTGTTCTGCTGTAGAGGTTCGCAGACGGGGCTCCAAAGACCTCCTGAAAGTGTGTGTTCTCCTGGACCGAGGCCAGAGAAAGGGGAAAGGAGAGGAGAGCAAGCCCACGCCTCCAAATATCTACGACACACCATATGAGGGCGGACTGGAGGGCGACAGTGAGGGGGTGTGGATCCCTGTCACACGGCCAGAGTCTGACGTCCGTCCCGCTGGAGAGTACGAACTGCCCTGGGAGTGGAGAAAGGAGGACATTGTTAGAGCGCTGTCAGGTAGAGAAAGGGAGAATGGGATGATGGGAAGGGTGGGGGTGGGGTGGTTAGGGTGTGGAGGAAGGATGCTATGAGTTTTATTTGTACAGTAATGCCACAACAGTTTTATGTTTGCTTTAGAGAGGAAACAAAACAATCCCGCTGAATCAATTTCCAGAGATGTGTTTACTTTGGTAGCTCTGGCACGCTTTGATAGAATTTTATCATGACCGGTCGATATTGTCTCTCCTGTTTCCTTCAGCTCGATTTGAGGCAGTGGATTGTTCTCCCAGTAAAGAGAATGGTTCAATCTCAGGCCGCCAGCAGCAGCAGCAGCAGCAGCAGCAGCAGCAGCAGCAACATACCCTGAGACAGAAGAGCTGGAACCACAAAACACTTGTCTCCTCTTCCCCGTCCTCCTCCTCTTCTCCCTCCTTTCCCTCCTCTCCTATTCTCAAACTCTCCCCTCTCACACCCCCTTCTCCTTCCTTCCCCACCCTCAAACTCTCACCACTCTCACCCTCCTCCAGCCCAAACAAACTTTCACCTCCCTCCCCTACCTCCCCTGGAGCCCCACTGGATGGGGAGGCAGCCAAAGTGGAGCCCAGTCTGCCGCTGGAGAAGCAGAGGTAAGAAGAGAGAATACATATCCGGACACTGGAATTATACCTCCTTTTTATAGGCAAAGAGGCAACATGACAGAGGGGAAAGTATGCCCGAATTGATTATTATGCTCAACAGACACTTTCTAAAAATATATATATAAACACTTACAATTAGAGACTCAAAAGGTAAATATTAGCAAAAAAATTGAAAATATTTGAATCTATATTACATCATTGTATAAGAATTAGTAGAACCTGCTGACTAAGAAATAATATGACGATGCATTTTTAAATTATACATATACATACCTTGGTATAAACAACAATTAATTTGCTAAATTTAAACATACATACAGTACGTAGCTCTGTATATAGCAAATAAGTCCTGGGTTCAAATATATCAGACTTTTGATAGACTTGTGATGGCCTCCTGCCTATCCTGCCTCCGGCATGTTGTGATGTACAACAATGTCCCCTGCAACCCTGAACAAGATTAGTGAGTAGAGCTAATTAAACAAATGAGGGCTGAAACATTGTATTGTTATTACTTAACAAAATGAACACCACATTTATCATAAACTCTACAGAGTAAATTGGAAGTCCTTTCCCCCCGGCCTGTAAAAACACAGAAAGATTTAGTTATGTTTGCACTGGAAAAACTGCACTCTTCAGTGTTGGCTGCCAATTAATTTTCCCTTAATGAAAGTTGTAAAGCAATCAAGCAGATTTACATCAATATTTGATCTGATGGCTCACAAGGTCAAATACAGTCCACACGCTGCCAGTGTTCTTGGCCAAAATGTCATATATGATATATTAAACATGGCACTGTAGGAAATTTTAAGTGAAATTGGACATATATTACTGAGAGTGTAAGCCAGCAGCAGCCCCTGAAGCACACTCTCAGAATGAGGTGCTGGATGCAGAGTTCACCCTTGAGGTGAGGTTTGATTGAATAGACAGGAGGGACTCATTTCAACTGTAAACCTTCCTTTTCCCTTATATCACTAAGCATGGCCTTTCTGTTCAAATGGAACATGTGAGGAACATGCTCAGAGCATGTTAGCATTTGTTCCTCTCATGTTGTAGTTGAATGTCAGTGTGTTTTGCCTCTTAGCATTAAGGCCACATACAGCCTGTTTATAAATGGCTCTAGCCTGTAGCCACTGTCAGCACCACCTTGTGTCCTAATAGGCCTCCCTCGACCCTCTGCACGGCCACATGCATTTTGTTTATGCATTTATTTATCTATCTGGCCTCTCAAGTTCACCTTTGACACTGTAAACGCGTTCAGTCCACAACATAAATCTGTCTGTCTGATTTACGGTGACTGTAAATCTTTGTCAGCCTGTTTCCTTCTTCCCGTCAGTCTGTCTGTTCTCTCTGTCTCTCTCTCTCTCTCACCATCATCACCTATCATTAAGTTGACATCTGACTTATCTCCATATGTCACCGTGCTATATGTCAGTGATCTTCTGTCTCTTTCTGCATCCCGCCCCCCCCCCCCCTCCCCTTCTCCCTCCCTCCCTCGCCTCTCCAAGCTGGTACCATGGCAGTGTGAGTCGGCAGCAGGCTGAGGCTCAGCTGCAGCGCTGCAGGGAAGCCAGCTTCCTGGTGAGAGACAGCGAATCAGGAACCAGCAAGTACTCCATCGCTCTGAAGTGAGTGTACAGATGTGTGTTTCGCCTTTGTGTGTGTGTGTGTGTGTGTGTTTGTTGAGCACAGTACATGCACGCTTTATAATGCAACGTGTACATATTTATTTATGGTGCTATTTTTATCCCCCTTTGTTTCGCCGCATCATGATCTCAGTTTTATTTCGGTTACAATAGTGTCATTGAGAATCTAAAATATAGCTCCCTGATTTTTATTTTTCCTTTTATTATTCCACATGTCTTCCTGGCAGTTAAAAATAAGCATGATCATGGCACTTATCCTGTTAGGTAGTGTATTTAAAAGACAAGATATGAATGCATCAATTTTCAAAAACATCATATAACATATTTAGGTGTTGGTGCTTTGCCTTCAACCCTGTTTGACTATATTTATGATATCACTAAGGAGCTAGAGTATCTGGCATTATCGTGGCAATCTGTAAGGCGTTCATGCATGAGATGTGTGTCATTTGTGGAGTAGACACTACTGATAAGTGTGCCAGGAACAGGTTCTTTAGGAGAATTGTGTGTGTGTGTGTGTGTGTGTGTGTGTGCGCGTGTGTGTGCATACGCCTGAGTGCACATTGGTTGTACGCTGCTCATTCATTTGAGAGTCCACATCATTAACTCCATTTACACATCCACTGAACTTGTGAAAACGCACAGCCTCATTTAGGGAAAGACAGATAAAAGAGCAAATTCTTTAATTACAAAATCTATATAATGCTTCCGTTTTTCATCATCTTATAATTCTTAGCTGTAACTGGGGTTATGTAACTTCTACTTGCTAGCCTGTTGCTTCTGATGGTATTTTAGCTGACAATATTTTGTGTCTCTCTCTCTGTTTCCTGTGTAGGACCAGCCAGAGTTGTGTGCACATCATTGTGGCCCAGACCAAGAGCAGTAAGGGCTTGGGCTACACACTGGATCAGAGTAGCTGTGTCTTCTCCAGTATCCCTGAGCTGGTCCACCACTACCACACGCACAGACTGCCTTTCACTGGAGCAGAGCACATGACCCTGCAGCATCCTGTGCCCAGGTCACACTGACATGCATAGAGGACAAACACAACACATTGGGACACAAATGCACACGGGCAGAGACATGTATGACACATATATGCACAAATGCGCACAGATACACACACATAAACTTGCTAATACATGTGCATACACACATACTCAAAGACGTGCTGCTTTGGATTCACCTGTGTACTACTTTAATAAGTTTATATGTTAACTTTGGGCATGTTTGCACCGTCTACATGCGCTACCTAGTGGTCAAATCAGATACTACAATAACCACGATGACAGTGCTGCCTGTTTTCAATCTAAAATCAACAAAACATACACCAGCAGGCACACACAAGCTATATTGAATGTATTTATAGATACAGGAAAACCATTCCTTCTTCCACTGCCGAGTGTATTTGCCCATTGTTTTGTCCATTGACTCTATAGACCATCAATACCATGCAAATCAAATTGATCTCCACAATACCTGAAACAATGCACTGCACTTACTATAACCAATTTTAAATTTCAAAGTAGGTGCAGAGACTTATAATCTCATGTCTTTACACAGAGGTGCTGAAATAGTCGATGACCATGCCTGTCAGTTAGGCTTTGGTCTGTAAGATCAATACACCTGATTGGAGTATATTCATTCATTCATCTGACATGTCAATCAGCCTATCGATCTATCCTGAAAATCAGGCTCATTTGCCAACCGCTCTGTCTGTCGAGAGAAGGAGCTTTATTGATTAGATGATTAGAATTAGTGTAGTGGGAGGGG
The DNA here is from genome assembly GCF_963924715.1 of Thunnus thynnus. Lineage (NCBI taxonomy): Eukaryota > Metazoa > Chordata > Actinopteri > Scombriformes > Scombridae > Thunnus > Thunnus thynnus. Next base: position 16,125,727 of record NC_089526.1, on the reverse strand, counting down.
TCTTATAACATTACAGTACCCAGTCAGCAAAAATGTTTAAGTGTGCAAATAAATATGTGAATATCATGTCAATTCATGTGTCCTCGCTGTAATCTAAATATGAGGTTATGAAAAAGCTATCTTACTTATTGTGAATGAACCGACCTGCTTTACCCTAAATATATGATGTATGTATGAAATGATTGTTGGATATTGCCAAGATTTTTCTTCAACCACACCATGATGTGGGCTGTATATTGTTGTTGTAAGACATTTATTCAGTAAATAAAGGAAATTTGATTTTAACTGAAGATAAACCATTTTAATTAATGGACAAGCTGGTAGCAACATTCAAAGCAAGGTTTCAGGGGAAACAGAGATGAGAATCTAACCAGAATGAATCTGTGTGCTTTTCTCATGTAGCTGTAAAACCATTGACCTGAGTGTGAAATTAATCACAGTTACACACACACACACACACACACACACACACACACACACGCAACCTCACACATGCTCACACATTCAAACGTGAGCACACATATGAGCGCACGTACAAAACGCAAACATAAATAGTGTTCAAACGAATAGCATTTACTCACACAACCTTTTTTTTCCCCCCAAACAGTGGCGTATTTAAAACCTCGCCAACACACACATAAGCTTTATCCCCACAATGGTGCATGGAAGCACATGTTTGTGGCAAGATATGCCTTACCAGTAAACACCTGTGTATTGGTTTGCATCACTTAGAGTGTAAGTGTGAGTGTGTGTGAGAAAGTGTGAATGTTCCCATGTGTGCGCCCATGTGTGCACGCAGTCCTGTTGCGTGTGTTTGTGTGTGTGTGTGTGTGTGTGAGAGAGAGAGATAGAGAGAGAATTTTTCTGTTCAGGGATTACCAGGTTGCCATGGTGATTAGTTAGAGTGAGGTTGGGCCATCTCTACAGGGATTGAGGAGAGAGAGGAGAGAGAAAGAAGAGAAAAGAGGGAGGAGAGACAGACTGCGATATAAAATGAGCTATGAATAACCGTGGCCATAGTAGCAATGTAACTCCCCCACAGAATAGCCTGCTTGGTTTGTGAATGGAGAGTGGCAACATGTAATGTCAGAGCAGAGAAGTGCCAGAAATTAGTAAGTGTTAAGTAGTTCAACTCTATTGTCAGCGCACAAATCAGGTTTTTGTAGGGCTCTTTTGATTGCATGACCCCTCGTCAGGGGGTCAAATCGCAGAGTCGACTCCAGAACAAATATATCTGTTGCTCAAAGACACTTCAATGAGGCAGATTCGCACTTTTGCATGCATTTGCACCCAGGTTTCCAGGTTTTAAGGGGGAGCCATCTCTAATCTTGGCCATCCTGCTACCCAGAGTGTCACAAATGGCATTACACAACAACAGACACTGCTAACCGTCACCCCTCCTTCCATCCGTGTGATCTGTTGTGGTTAGTTCTCTATGTTCTCTTAATTAAATCACAAAGTAGGTCAAAACAAACAGGAAGCCTGGGGTGTCGGACGCATGATTCTTCCAGTGCTTGTCAGTCTGTTTTTGGGAATGTTGAATTTGGTCTCCATCCAATCTCATATGCTTGAAATTTTCTTGGCTTCTAACGTTATTCATATGCATAATTTCTATCATTCTGCATCATGGACATCTTGTAACTATTTTGTGATGAATTAAGTTAGTGAAGTAGCAACACTAAAATCTAAAAATACTCTGTTACATATAAAAGTCCTGCATTCAAAACTACACACAAATATGAAATGTACTAAAATTATTAAAATTACCCATTATGTAGTATAATGTCAATGTTGTATTATTTTCACTATTATGGCTGATGCATAAATATGTAATCAACATTTAATTGTTGTAAATTGGAGCTAATATGCTTTTTGTACTGTACAGCACATTATATTTTATAAGATGATCTTCTAATCTATGTAGTGGAGTGAAAAATATAATATTTACCTCTAAAATGTAATGAATGTAACCAAGTAAATGAACTTGGTTATGTTCCACCACTGCGAATAATCCTTCCTTTTAGTTTGGTGAGTCCTACACTATTAATCAGTCTGTGATTCATAAATCAGGTTTGGACAATGTTAATCAAAGTGTTGCCCAGATATGACAGAACCACAGGAAGTCATTTAAGCCACCAGAAGACAGAATGACAGTCAGAAAGGAAGGGACAGAGGAAAGAAGAGAGAGAGAGAGGGACCGTGAGGGGGTGTTAGGGGAAGACAAGCACTCGTGGGGGTCCCAGCTTTTAAATAATTCAGAGAGAGACTCACAGCACTCAGTGCAGAGGAGGAGCACTGTCAGGTCAGCTCATTCACTGCAGAGGAGAGGTAGAGAGGGAGAAAGGAAAGGACTGTACGGAGAGAGGGAGAGAGGAAGAGTGTATAAAGATAGCATGAGAGAGGAAGACATTACTGTGAAAGAGTTTGCCTGTGTCTGTGCATGCATATGTACATTTGTGTGTGTGTGTGTGTGTGTGTGTATGCATTGTGTGCATTTATGCGTGACTGTATGCGTGTGTGTGCCAGCTGCGCATGTGTACTCTTCTTTGTGTGTGTGTGTGTGTGTGTGTGTGTGTGTGTGTGCGTGTGTGTGTCGGTGATGAAAATAGACAAAATGAAGGAGAAACAGGTCGTTTCCTCCTGGAGCTTTCTGGTTTCTCTTAGTCACCACGGCAACCGCCTCCTCCCTCCACCCTGCGCCCCTGTTTACTTTGTTTACTCCCCCCCATCCATCCATCCCTCTCTCGCTGCCTCCCACACTCTTCTGACTCCTCTCCCCTCCCTCCCTACTGGTTTTTTGTGTCCTGTACCTCTCTTTATTTGCTGCATTCCCTCCTCCCCTCATCATTTAAATCAATTGTCATAGTTCTCTTAATTTCAGGTACCCGAATCTCAGCACCAACTGCCCAGTAAGCAGAGTGGAGCAGCAAGCTTCTAGATGTTCATACTAACTTGTGTCTATCTGACTACACTCCTTCCCCTGCACCTGCCCCATTCTTTCCTCCCGCTCCATCTTTCTGTTTGGCTCCTGCACACTTGGTTTTGTAGATTTGGATTACAGGTCACTTTCGGGGAAAATTTGAAGTAGAAATAAGAAAAAAAAAGACAAGACATACCCCCCCTCCGGCTTTTAGAGGGTAAAGATTATTCACAGAATAATGACTAGCCTACATTAGGCTCAGGCAGTCCTGGAAAGAAAAGGTGGTGTGAGGTTATTTTAATGGGCTCAGATGGGAGGCGAGATATACACATAAACCAGGGCAGGAAGAGACACACCTCAACACATTGCTATTTACAACCTTTGATTGTGTTACAGAGTAATCCATTTTGCATGTAGGCAAAAGAATTTATCACATTGCTTATATTTTCTGAGGGCTGCCTGATAAAAAAAAACTGTACTATGGTAAATTTGAGAGGATATGAAATACCACTGCTGCCACAACTATTTGGCCTGAAGCTAATATTAAAGATAAAGCAGATAGAGATGAAAGACGCCATCAAGTTTGACAAGGTCATTATAAAGTCATTATAGAGCACAACAAACACTCTGAACGTACCCAAGACCACTGAATATTATATGGTGATACGTGAGTTTGTGTGGGGAAGACATTGGCATCGCTGGCTGGGCTGTGGAGCCTCTGAGGTATGCCACATCCCCCCTCCATCCCCCCCCCCCCCCGCCCCTCCGCGCACCCATCCTCCCGCTCCACCCCCGCCTCTCCAGCGCGTCGCATCGCTGAGCGGTGTTCAGCACGGACAGCCTGCACCGCACGACCCAGCGCAGAGCTTACCTGGCTCCGCCGAGATATTTCTATTGTCCGCTATCAGCCGAGAAGAAGTGTAGGACCGACGGAGAGCCCTGACGTCACCATGCCAGGTAGAGAGTGAAGGAAAGGTTTGGATCGCGAGGAGGAGGGGAGTAACACTGCGGGTGTGCTTAGGGTGGCCTCCGGTGAACACCTTTCGGGCTCGGAGCGCGCTCGGACGCACGTATGATGATGGACGGCTGGCCGCCGCTGCTGCTGATGGCTCTCCTCGCCATTGCGGGAGGTGAGTAGCCTAACTTCTCCGCCTTAATGGCTCCATCGATGCGCCTTTGTGTGCATCGTCACCTTTACAGGGCCAAAACCACCGCGTTTGTGCACCCAGGGACTGGATTTCTTTAAAGTGCTGAGGGAGTAAGTGTGAAAACAAAAGGAGTGGTTAGATGCTGAGGAGAGGCAGAGGTGGAGAAAATGACTCTTTCATTGCTGTGTCACCATCTTTCTCACAACAGCAGCGAGCGCGGCGGAATGATGTAGTGGAGAAACATTGGCCACTCCATATATTACATGCGCACAATGCCGAAACACTAGCAAATGCAGTGGCTAATATTATCTGTGTTATCGGTTTAAAACCTAAAAGAAATCCTTTATTTCAGCGAGTCTGTTGTTCTCTACACGGCGCGTTTAGAGACCTTACTTTATAAAGTAACACCATGTGGTATTGTATCACAATAATATTCCTGTATGGACTTATTAGTGAGCCTTTTTAATATATTTCTGTTGGGGGTTCTGTTTGCGTAAATCTCATTGGGCTGCAAATAAAATGAAATAGGGCATATTTTTGAAAACATTTTAAGCATTTAAAAGCCATTAAATGTATTTTACACGCTGCCTTTGCTGCTGATTGATTAATTGCATGAAAGAACACAAACAGCGGACATGGAAGTCTTTGTTAATGAGCATGCAATCTGCAAAACATTAACCTACCTAAAAAAGACTTATTATTATATGTATGTATGTGTGTGTGTGTGTGTGTGTGTGTGTGTGTGTGTGTTAGAGAGAGAGAGATATTGTGTTATCACTCACTTACCTCTCTCTCTCCCTCTCTCTCTCTCTTTCTCTCCCTCTCTCTCTCTCTCTCTCTCATTAACACCGAGGTCTTGGATTGAGTGGGTAGGTTAATGAGAGGCAGCTTGAGCTAAAACAACTTCTACATCCTGTCATCAAGGACAAATGATGTGTCATCAGGCGGTACAGGACAAGCCTCCTGCCTCTATAGTATATAACGGCTTAGACAGATAAATGGTCTTTTTGTTTTTATGGATGACGTGCAGTGAGTAGATGAGACTGTTGTTGCAGCGCATTTGGAGCAAATGAGGTATGTGTTAAGAGTAAAGCTACTAGTGTATTGGAACATATTTTACCTCTGTAAATTGGCTGTAATTTGGTGTTAATTTCTGTTCAGCGAGGGTTTGCCACAGGCCAAGCAGAAAACATATCAGCTGATTGGCTGAGTTACGGCTGCCTTAATGTTTTCAGCCAATCCATAGTAGTGAAAGGGCAGAGGCCAGTTCAGTGCCTCCAAGCAAAAAGACTGTTTGTCACTGCCTGTGTACTGTAGCACACATAACCACACACACAAACACACCTCCATCCACTCACGCACATGCCTGGCCATCTGCCTTGCACTGACTAACTGTTCATCATCACCCATGGTGACAACATGCTCCTGCTTTCTCTCTGTCACACACACACACATACACACATACGCAGAAAGAGAGCTTTACACCGCACAGTTCATCACAGTACATCCAGGAGCAATCACAAAGACATACAGTAAAAGATCAAACACTTTGACCTGCATTAACCCACCATTTATCATTTCAAGCACCAGGTTCAGATTGGGTTTGAGGAAGAGATACAAACATGGACGCGCACACACACACACACAAGCAATAGAGGTAATATTATAATAGCAGGCTTACAGTAAGTAAATGTTTGACTTAAGTGATCATTTCAATGATATAACACATTTAAAAAACACATTTTCAAAGTGTTTTACAGATAAAAGAACGTATAGATATACATAGAGATATAAGACAAAAAATATAAAAATATAAAATCTTCTTGCGGGACTGCAACGATTAGTCGATTCATCAATTCATCCAATCAGTCAATTTGTGCAAAGTGGAGAAAATGACTCTTTCATTGTCGTGTCACCATCTCTCTCAAAATTAATTGGCAGCTATTTTGATAATTAATGAATTCTTTCATTCTATATCTAGCACAGAAACTAATTTTCAGCTTCTCAGTTGTGAGAATTTGCTGCTTTTTTTCGTCTGATGTGATAGTAAATGTAATAGTTTTGGTCTTTTAGATTATTTGTTGACTAAACTAAATTAAAAACAAAAAAATTCAAATTTATTGGAAGACGTCAACATGGCCTTCAGTAAATAGTGCTGGGCATTTTTCACCATTTTCTAACATCTTATAGATCAAATGATTAGTCAACAGAATTATTCATCATTAATAATTAATTTTTAGTTGCAGGCTCAATATCAGCAACACTTAAACTAACTAAAAATAATTAAGCTTAAAATTTCTATTAAACTAATAGAAATTCAATTCTGACAAGGATGTGTGTCGTTTGTGAGACCGCTCTAAACTTGCTGCATAACATCTGGCTCCCCTGAGCGATCAGTTCAGTTTTGTTGATCATTCCTGAGTTCGAACAGAGGTGGTATGTGGGCTAAAAGAGAAAACGCTACCAAAATGAAATATCACTTTAAGGAGCATCATAAGCTGCTGAGTACTAATGAGTCATCTTTCCTTAAGGGAGAAAGTCTGATTAGCATCATCCTCAGAGACTATAAACTCAATCCACACATAAACATATGTTTGAAGAAACGCTCACAATGAGCACATGGTCACACACACACACACACACACACTCACACACCTGGAGCATAGCTTGTAATAATAGAGTAATATTTCTCATTACTTCCCCTGCAAGGAGGCAAGCAAAACAATTATAAAGCATGCACTTAGAAAACAAAACAACATGTGCTAGACTAAGATATAATGATGTTCACATTTGCGTATGATGGCATCCATGCTTGTAACCTTCATATCACATTTGCATAGAAGAAGAAGCTGAAGTCATGAGACGTGTGTTTGTGATTTCACGCAACGCTTTCATGCACAAACATGCCCGAATCACAACGTCAGAGCAAATATTGGTAATGATAGACTGAGATGGAGAAAAGTCATAACTTCAACACCTCCGGACCCACAACAATACTTTCTTACATAAGATTTTAACATACACGGATACACACATATGCGCAAATGGAGTCTCACCTTCAATGGTTGTGCATGGATGCTCAAGGACATTTCACCACCTGTCTTAGACTCTGCCGTGAGGATGTGGCCATCCTGTTGTGTGAGGAGGATGTCTCTTGTCATTTCCCCCAGCAGGCCATGCATAATAAACAGGTCTGTGGTGCTGAGTTGACCTGATGCAGGGGTTACTGGATATGGAGCACGGTGTGCGACAGTCTCATCAAAGGACATAAAATGAACTTTCATCAGCTGCATCTTGAAACAGATCTGTCTGCTGCACAGCGATGTCTTCTTCTTTTACTTTTCATATGTGACTGTGTGAGTGCACCGTTATCTTTGTTACTGCTTTACTGTACGTGTGCACTTAAGCGAGTATCAACTGATCATTTCTTTGGAAGGGCTACGGTCTAGAAAGTTCTCCTCAGTCAGTTAGCCTGTCATCACTTTTCTTGCTGCACGGCAGATCTCTGCAGCATCTCAACCTGCACGTTACAACAGCCCTCCTATTGTCTCTCTGTCTCTCTCTCTCTCTGTCTTTCTGTCACTTTCTGTCTTTATCTCGCTCTCTCATTTTCTCTATCTCTTTGGACTGACTCCCAACACACAGCAGCAACAGGACCAGATCAGCGGATATGGCACCATCTGTGATTAGCAATGCACAGCAGACTCGCAACAGAGGCCCGCATTCGTATGTGAGACCGTGTGTGATTTCGTGTGTAAAACCGTGTGCTCTCATGTGTGATTTGTGCATGATTGTGTGTGTTTGTGTGTGTGTGTGTGTGTGTGTGTGAGAGAGAGAGAGAGAGAGAGCGAGTGAATGAATGTGCAGCAGTAGTAACGGCGCACAGCAGTGTGTGTGTGGCCCTGGAGATTAGAGGGAAGCAGAGGGAGAGCACAGAGGTTTAATAGAAACTTAAGCAGTGGAGAAGAAGAGGCAGATAAGGGAGTTTTAATTTTGACTTTGTCCAGGAGCATTATTTTAAAAAAAGGTGGACTTACACCGAAGCAGAGCAGTGCCTGTGTTGCTCTGATGTCGGTGTTTATACAATGATCCATACCTTGCTCTGATGATGCCGTGTATGGAAGTTAAAAGTACACTGTGGCCAGCAGTACAAGAAAAATATGCTTATGAAAAAGGAAATAAATGCTTTTGCAGAGAGAGCAAATATACTTTATTGTTTTTATTGATAACAATATGCTTCTGCAAGATAAGGCAAAGCCCAAATGGTTATTTAGATACATGTATTTCTATCAGACAGGCAATCTGCTCACTCACACGTGCACATATTTTAATATATTCTCAGGCTGCAGGCTTTGACCTGGTGATAACACAGCCTCAGGATTTATGGGTAGCCAAATAATGCTCAAATAATAGTTGTTATGAGATGCATTATGCAGTTCAAATGATGAATTTTATTGCAATCCCTGAAATATGCACTACTATAAATCCATACTGTCTTTCATCGAACAGCTGAGCTCCTTGGGCTGTAAATAATACAAATAAACCATACTTTACTGTATATCCCTAATATAAGGATTAAAGCTTCTGATTCCGCAGTAGTCGAAAACCACTTTAACATGTTGCCCTTTTAATTTGCGCTGATGCGACTTCAAAATTACACCCTGTTTGACAAAATGTTCCATTTCTGCTTGTCCCAGTGCTTCACTCAGGTTACATCACTCATCGTCACTGCCCTGTGAAAACGGTGTATCTCAAAGGAGTCAACTTTTCATGAGCTGTGTGTGAAAAGCAGCCTTGTTTTCCAGCTTTGTGACAATGCATCCATCAGATTTGGGCCTCTAAATGATTAATTTTGCTGAGAAGTAGGAGATCTTTCTCAGCCCATAAAGGAACATATGATTTTTCATTTTATCTGAAAGAATTGAAAATAAGCAACTCTGGACAGCGATGTATTCAAACATTTTCTAACTCACAGTAAGATGCCATTTTTAATAGCTGTGCCATCACATTAAATGGAAACTTCAAGTGTATTTTGGGTACTTGGTAACCTTGAAATGTGGACTAGAATTACAAAAATAGTTTTATAGAAAGAGATACAAAATAGCACATTTGATCTTGAGGGATGGAACATTTCTTGGCCCCACAGTCTGTATTTGTGATCATATATCTACTAAAAGGTCTGCAGAGTTTAAGAGATTAAAGGATAGTAACAAAAAATGAGAATTTGGCACTAAAAAGACAGTAACTTTGAAAGATATCCACTTTATTTGACAAATTTGGACTGCTGAAGCCTCATATAAGCTTCAGATAAACTTACATAAAATACATTTTTGCACAAAATGACTGCGCGGACACACTTCGGATTTTGGCCTTCATCACTTACACTCCTCTAATGGTCAGTATGAACAGGAGGAATGATTACATCAAGAAAAACTTGTTTCAATGTTCATTTGGGCACCTGAATATTATTTTAAGACAGACATGGAAAATTGTGAACCTATTCTTCAAGGCCTATTTGTATTAAGAATCTATAAAACGAACTATGAACTATGATGATACATTATTGTTAAAACATTCATACTACAAAGATGTTTGTGACAAGGTTCTCTGCAAATGAAACTATTACAGCAGAGATTCACCAACTCAGAGTTTTAACTTAAAGTAGTGTTTTTTTGTCTCTGTGTTTGTCTTAAGGGTAATTGTATTTTGTAAATGCTTATTTTACCTCTTAGCGCATTAATATACACTCTTGGGCATTTGATATATATGTAAATGTTTTGATTTTGGCCATTTATAATCTTGTGTTGTTTCTCAATTTTTTACTTTTATATGAGGTTTTCTATGCATTTGTTTATTTTGTTTTTCTGTCCTTGTATTTAATTTCTGCAATCATCATGAAAAACGAGTTTTATATAATGCCTTTTTGAGTATTTTGGTATAGCAGAGTATTAGTATTATGGAGTTGTTTTTTTATAAGAACAGAAATAAGTGCAGAGCTGAAGTAGACGCATACAAATCCTTTGTTGAATCTGGAGACAATAAAGCTTCCGCCTCCAGTTAGTCCACAGTGGGGATGGCTTTGTTTTTGGAGTGTAATATTGCAACCGGATGGGGGATCAATATTAATATCTCAGTTCTATGAGCACTACAAAGCCAATTGGGTGTTGCCAGTGGATCAATGGATCTCTCCATTATTGATTTAAGAATATTTTCACATAAAAGGTCGCGGCTGCAGCCAAAAAGCCTCTTTGGCAGCGTGCAGAGAGGAGACAACGCAACCCTAGTTTCCCTCCAACCTTCCTCATTCGAGCGAGCCGTATAAATAGAGATCATCACTATAATAGTCTTAGCGGGATAATTCGATTTAGCTCTCGCTTCGCCCTCATTTTCTTCACGTTTGTCTTTACAGCGTGTGTGGACTCAGGCCTCTAAGTAGCATTGTAAACAGATGATGTGAAATGTAAGAATTGATTGATTTCATATCATCGAACTAGTTACTCTATAAATTGAAACCTATAAACTGTCTTAAGTCTATCAGCACGTGAAGATAAATGGCTGTTTAAAGCAAGGAAAGAGAAACATGTAATTGTGAAGCAATCAAACACAGTGAACATGGCTACCATCTCATCCAACACATCTGTTTCTGTGCTGTGTCACTGGAGTGTGTGTATGTGTGTGTGTGTGTGTTTGCATGTGCATGGTGGTGTGTAACTTCCCTCGCTTCAGGGTCTAATGGGGAGCCCTGCTGAAATATTCATAGTGTCACATTAAGTTTGCAATATTTGCACTGGAAAACAACCAGAATACAACCTGAGCTACCAGCAACATTACAACCACTCAGCCCGGGCCTTTAGCATGACATAGTGTCGTGTGTGGAGACAGAGACAGAGAGCGGCGGGGCTGAAAAGATCAGTCTTTGTTTAGAAGCTTAAATAAATGCTGAAGATGAGCAGCCGAGTTAACGTGTTTGTGCAGCGAGCGGGCTGGAGTGTGTGGATATTTTTTGCAGTCTTGTTCTCGAGATAAGAAATTATGTTTGGGTCTCTAATTTGTCTCAGTGCCGTAAAATATTAGTCTAGACTTTCATCCTGGACCCATGCAAATATTTCAGTTGAGCTAAACATAACCAAAAAATACAGAGATTCAGAGAGTGGATATTAAGCCAAGGCTGCGCAATGCTCTACATTTATTTTAATAATAGAAAGGAGTTTTGAGTTTTTAATCTGCCTCTTGATCTAGATTTGCATAAAAATACATAAAGGGGAAACAGATGCATGACTTTTTTCATTTAAGTTAATAAAGTAGTTCATAAGAAAATATTAAAAATGATCAAACATGCCATATCTCACAACGTTGAGATATCCTATTAAAAAAATTATATCTGCAAACGGTGCCAGATACACACAAAAAAAATCACTCATAGCTTGGCCTGTTGAAATTTGTCAGATGTCAGAAACAGCCTGAACATTACCGTGAAGATCAATACAAAGATTATTGAAATGAAACAGAGGGATCTGAGTTATTCTGTGACCATCAAACCAAGAGGAAATCAGTGAGCATATTGAACCTACCTGAGCGCATCCTAGCTGGTGAATTCTCATCGCTGCCTTTGTGACATCGCTCTGCTCTGCCTGCTTGTAAAACTAACCGTTACTCAAAGTGGTTCGATGGTTTTTATGCTTGTGCAGCCTCATTACTCTGAGTATCCTTTTAAATTGGATACATTTATAATTATTTATTAATGTATTTATTATAGATCTTTTTAAGCTTGTAGCCTTCGTTACTTTTAGCTTTTGTGATTAACATTATTTTTCTTTCTTTCCTATCAACTGTGTGTGTATCTGTTGATCTGGGTGATGAACTGCTGCATTTTTGCCCTTGAATCATATCAAAGACAGAACCAGGCAAAGGCTGACAGGGATAATTATGTCTGATTAAATTTTGCAATAAGTGTATACAATAGTCATCTTTTACTTACTCAACTTAATATAACTTTGTGGTCTTGAGTGGTATTTGACTGATTACTGGAGATTCTTAGTGCTCATTTTAAAAAAAACAACACAAAATTAATCCGACAGTAATGCTGTTTCCCAAAAGGTATGATGTCGAAGATGAAGTGCAATGGTGTAAGGTTTGGTTGAGGCACTACAGGATACAAACAGTCAGATCTGTGAGTTCAGAGACCTTGCATTAAAATCTGCTTGTGCATTTATTTATGTGCAGATTCTTCTGGATGCCTAATGATGATACTAATACAGAGAAATAGTTGAATATCATTTTGATAATTTAGCAGCAGTTGTAAGTTGTCATGTAGTTAGTTTGAGCATGAAATTACCATTTATATTTGGAGCACAGTTGATGGAAATGCGAATGTTTTCTGCTTCATCATTGTTTAAGTGAACTGTATTAGCTTTCTGCCTCATCCGACCGTGTTATTGCCTTGTGCTTCTGGATATAATATACATTACTCATATGGCTCCGACACAGACAGCGATGTTTATTTCCCTCATGAATACGTGCACAGAAAAAGATACATGTACACATAAAAAGCAAGCCAGCACTCACGCACAATAAACAACCAGGGTGCTACACGCATGTGCTGACAGGATGTGTATTGATGATGTTGGATTAGCGAGCGAAGGGGCAATAAATGGATAGTGGCTGTCAGCGATGGAGAGATAGAGATAACGGGAAGGAAAGAGAGGGAGAGAGACAGTCAGGGGAGTGAGGAGAAAACACGGGTCGGATGATGGAAGGACGGAGAAAGTGTAAAAGAAAATGAGATGGAAGAGATGGGACACGGGAAAGAGCAGAAGATTAAAAAAAGGTTTGCGTGTTGAGTTTACTGGGCGCAGATAGAATCCTCATTGATCCAGAGTCAGAGGCCATCATTCCTGTTCAGTGAACACAGCAGCGCTGCAGGGCAAGAGGGAGGAGAGGAGGAAGATGGAGATCAAGGGAGAAACTCAGAAACATGGAAAAACAACAAGTGTGATACATCCAGTTTATTCCCAGTGTTTTAATTTCTGCCTCACTATTTGTCTTATATAATTTTATCACAGATGACACAAATTTCAACATTCATGCTTATCTCAAATGTATCTGTTCTTCTTTTTTGTATTTACCTCTATGTATCTATACTTTCTCTGTCTTTACCCTGTGTAGCTTATACATTTCATTTCTCAGTACTATTGCAACCAATCATTATGGTCATTATTGATATATCTGATGATTATTTTCTTAATTAATTGATTGTTTGGTATATAATACTTCATCACAATTTCCTAAAACCCAGGGTGATGTCTTTAAATCGTTTGTTTTGTCCAACAAACAAGCCCAACAATATATTCAGTTTACAATTATAAGAAACTGAAGAAGCAGCAAATCCTCACATTTGATCATTTATTGATGATCAAAATTGATTGATTCATTGACAAATATTCCAGTAGGGCTGCACATAATGATTATTTTCATTATCACTTTGTCTATAAAATGTCAGCAAATAGTGAAAATGCAGGTTATTGAATCAAAGGTGACGTCTTTAAATGTCTTATTTCGTCCGAACAACAGTCCAAAATCCAAAGTTTACTGTCTTATGACAAAGCAAAGCATGAAATCATGATATTTTAAGTTTTTATCGTTTATCAAAAGAGTTACTGATTATGTTTCTGGTGATCGATCAATCAATACATCAACTAATAATTGCAGCACAACATTCCAGCTTTATTATTGGCTAAATTTAATTTATTCTACCAATTTTTCATTTATTCAATTTCTTGTTAGTGTGGTATATATAGAGATGGTAATAGAGGCGAAGGAGGAGTGGTGTGGAGTGGAGGGGCTGCCTCTTGTTTCTTTTGAGAATATTTTATTTTATATTATTTTGATTGTTCACTCTTTAATTTTTCTTTTTTTGGTTTTATTTTTATTTTTCCTTGCCTGTTAATGTCGATGTTTTGTGTCTAAGGATCCCCTTGAAAAGTAGATGTTTCATCTTAAGGTTGTTAATCAGTCAATGTTTGTTTTCCTGCACCGTTAATAGCCTCTAAAATAGCAGATTTGAATATGACAACATTTGTACCAAGTTAACAGCAAGCAACCTGTGTTTACCTTCAGGCTCAAAGTGTGATGTAATTGTGAGAGTGAGAAGATGCAGCACAGGAGCGAGCAGATGCCAGAGAGACAGCGAGTGAATAGCGGGAGAGGAAATAAGGAAGGAGGAGGCGTAGAGCAGTTGTTTTCACTTTATGCGTCATGTGTCTCTCAGTAAAACGCCTCCCCTCCTTTGTGTGGTGTTGTGACAGCTCTGCCCAAACTCAACCACTCCACAGATATGACTACAGTGTGCTACGGATGGAGGGATGGCAGATAGGAGGGACAGGGGGGGGAAAAGACAGGGAAAAGGAAGTGAGAGATAGAGTGAAAAGTAACCCAGAGCTACAAAAGACTGGCAGTCGGGGAGAAATGCAACACAGCAGAGGAGAATAGACAGAGACAGACAGAAGCACCAAGAAAGCGATAGAGACAGAAAGGATAGCGATAAAGACATTCAGACTGGTTGACTCATTCTTATGATGTCAAATCTTGTAAGGAGTGTGTATCGAGCTGTGCTGACGTGCTCCAGCCGGCAGTGATGAGTAATGCCATGGTTCAAAGGCTTTGCATTCTTAATACACATGGATAGCCAGCTCTCAAAGCCCGCAGAGAGGGCAGAGGCCAAACAAAGAAACTCAATAGCACAGTATGATTTCCTTCTCTTGAATGATTGTACAGTTATCACAGATTTCTATAAAAGTCAGTTTTTTTCTAATAATATCAAGACACAGATGGCTGCAACTTTTTTGTGTCATGATAGCAGCAGATGACGATGATGATAATGTTCTCTCATTACAGGAAGCCTCGGGGCAGACACAGAGGAACGGTTGGTAGAGCATCTCCTCAACCCAGCCCACTACAACAAATTGATCCGTCCTGCCACTAACGGCTCCGAGCTGGTTACGGTGCAGCTGATGGTGTCGTTGGCCCAGCTCATCAGTGTGGTGAGTATGCATAGGCTTGTTTGAATCTGGGTACACCTTTCACAGCATGAGGATGATCCAGTATAATTTTCAACATTCAGTTGTGATTACGCACTAAAAAAAGAGTCCAAAGAATGATACTAATTAGATCTTAAAGACATTTGTCATGTGCAAAAAGTGCACTAATGCTGGCTAATGCTCTTCCTGCTGGAGACACTTAATTTGATTTTCTAACTCTGCAAAAGTGAAGTTGATTATGAAGTTGTTTTTAATTATATAAATCCCAGGAAATCTCAAATCGGTTTGGTAATCAGCTCGTCCTGATCTGTTCATCAAGTTTCATAGAAATCTTTTCAGAGCATTTTAATACATCCTGCTTAAAGTCAGTGAAAAGCACACTTAAAGTTCCCTCTGCTTAAAAATGTTTTGTTTATTATGACTTCACTTGGTTGTTTGAGCTTCACTGTGCAGAATGATGTATGTGCAGAGTTTATTTTCACATTCATCTGCTGTAGAAGGAAAGATTCTCTGCGTTCGCCTTAAATCTGAGTTTAAGGCACGTACAGGTGATTTGTCACATCAAAGCTGGTTTGGAGTCAATCGTGGACCAATATACAACTTACACAAGTGTGATGTGGAAACATGAATCTTCCAGTGCACAAACACTGAGAACGGACTTTACAGTGAAGTAGAAGGCATCTTTTGTCCAACAGTTTAAAATAAATAAATAAATTTGCATATTCATTGATTCAGGATTTTTCAGTGAGGGAGAAACAGTAGATTTTAAGGTTTTTAACTTATTTTTGTGGAAAAATTAGAATGACACAAATTATTATTCAAGGCAAGTATTTTTATATGTCCTAAAACATGTCTGGAGGGGATCTTTAATATTTCCACTTAAATCCATTAGTTTAGCTTTATATGTTAAATGTTAAGTAGCCACTCCACTGATATAAAACATAAAGATCAGTTCAGTCGTCATGAAGAGTACTACTCAGCCTGTAACAGATGTATGATATAACCTGTGTTGCTCTGGAGCAGCTTTCATCACATCAACCCTGTGATGTCATCTGGGTTGTCTCGGCTTGGGCTTTGAGACTTCAGATTTTCTAAATGAAACCTTGACTTAAAAACTGGTGGAATTTGAAAGATGTAGACATTTACCAGACAGGAAGGTTCTGATGAAAGGAGCTTTTGAGTTGCACTATGAAACGTGTAGCACCCGGTGTTTTTGAAGCTTGACTCTGCCAAGGCATTCAAAGTAAGGATGTCATAGCTTTGTAACATTGATTTTTCATGCACATGTCCCCCAACTTGTTTGAAGTGCTATCCTAAATTGCTGGATTACCAGTTTAATCACACAGTTTGTTTCATACATGTCTTCTTCCTCTGCAGCATGAAAGAGAGCAGGTGATGACCACAAACGTCTGGCTAACACAGGTGAGACTTCCCACTCTTCTCCTCATCTTACCAACCTGACGTACCTAACATTCAGCCACACGGAGAAAGAGAAAAAAATCACACAGAGTTTATTAAAAATATAGAACAAACATAATATATGTTGATTTGATTTTAGATGGTTTTACCTTAGTTTACCTTAGCGGTGTGACTGCCAGATCAGTGGGAGTGAATCACAAGCCATGAGGGTCTCGGATAGTAGTCACAGATGTGACTTAGACAAACCTGGACACTGAATAATATTCTCTTGGTGATGTACTACAGTATACATGCTGATTTACATTATATAATCAAGTGCCGCAGTGTTATCATAGACCAGTAGACCATAGCCTATGAGCAGAGGTCCAGTTACTGGAGGGGAGAGATGCATCTCTGTGTTCCATATGTTTCTCTGGCGCTGCAGCTGGCAGAGTCTAATCCTGCCTCTGCGCATGTGGAGCAGCAGCTCTGAGAACTCACAAGATTGGTGTCAGATGCCGACAGTGAGAGAGACGTCAAACAATTCACATCTGCGAAAACCCCAAATCTGACAGGAGAAATATGAGAAGGGAGTTGAATTTTATGAACAGGAACCACAGGTGTTTTTTTTTACACTCAAAACACAAATAACTGATAATAATAAAGCATATTGCACAAATACTGAATGGCTATCACTCAGTTGGTGAAGTGGTCAGTTTGTGATTTTAGATAAGACCTCACTTTGTGCAACCTGTGAATAATGTGATTCTGACTGCACTGTGACCCTCTTCTGCATGGCTGGCTCTTACAGCTGGGGCCTTAACATGGTAGAAGATGTAGGTATACACATTTACATAAACAAGGTTTAAAAATGCTCCCACCCACATACACACATCGTCAGCATATGTGCATGCATCTGAGGGCAGGTGTTACAACAGACATATGTTGAATTTGGACATACGTTTAGATGAAAGAGATGATAGTTCTCTAAACAGCCTTTGGTGTATAATTTAACCATCATGGACGCTGCATTTTTGATTAGATTGTTTATAGTTTGATGCATTTCTCTGTCTCATGTTCACACACAAACGCACATACACTTGCACCTGAGCAAGTTAGGATTTATGACATGTAACGGAGCGTAGAATGGCCATCAGTGCTCTATGGATCCCTGGCTAGCGGTAAGCAGGGGGAGCCAAGGACAGCTGTCCTGAGCCAAGACAAACTGTAATGACCATAATTCATCACAGTTACTGCAGACGACCTAGCATGGGCATTACAGCTCCAACATGACCATAACATAGAAGAGCCAGACAGAGCTGCTGTCGCAGGTCGCAGAGGCTTCAGTGTAGCAATGTCAACGATTGACCCACAACGTGGAGAACAAGATAATGCTGTTCTTTTTCCACAAGGTTACACAGAGGACGTAGAGATGTTTGCTGATCCAGACGCATGCTTGCACACACACGCACAGGAACGGCCTTACTGTAGATGGCATTTTAATCATGCTGATTGGTTTGTGGCTGTCTGTGTTTAAAAGACCATTCAGGGTCAGGGCTGACATGAGCACGTCTCTCTCTCTCTCTCTCTTAGGCTTATAGTTAAAAGTATGATGTAAGCTTAGAGAGGACAGACAGCACAGGATGTTCCCCAGGCCTACGTGGCTTGTGATGTGTCATATTGACCACTGACTGACTGTCAGACAGACAAAAAGACTGATAGATAGACCCTCTCCTCTCTTCTCCTCTGAAGATGTCTTCTTGCTGCTGTTTGATTGGTGCATAAGTGACTAAGCATTGTGTTTTTATTGGTCCTCAGGAGTGGCAGGACTATCGTCTAACTTGGGTCCCTGAGGAGTTTGATGGAATGATGAAGGTCAGACTGCCCTCAAAACACATCTGGCTGCCTGACGTGGTGCTCTACAACAAGTGAGTCACTCACTCACCCTCCTGTCCTCACTTCAAAAGGCTCCCAGTAGACACACAGGTTCATGGATGCATGCATGCTCACAAACATGAACAACAAAAGCACATATAAGTGTATGCAGTTCTCATGTTAAAGTGATAAAGCTTTAAAGCCAACTCCCTGGTGCTTTGATCCAGCTGCCACCATTGTAAGTCACTTTGGATAAGAACACCAATTAAATGCCAGAAGTTTAACTGTGTAATACATGCAGGCCCACCACGCATGATCGAATATGTCCACTGTATTCTCCTCATATCGCTTATGCTACATTACTATACCTCAGAGTCTCGAGAGACACTTCAAAGATGGAGTCATCTGCACTACACACGCAGGTAGATAAGTGCAAATACACATAAAGTAGATATATGCAGTAAATATATATATGTACAGTTTGTACAGTAAATCCACAAGAAGGCACTACTTTTTTTTTGAGTCGTTAAAATGTGTGATGTTCATGTGGTCTATGTGCATTGACTCTAGATAATAAATCTGTCTTTGCATTATAATTTATAGTCACTACTCAGGAACATCCATTGGTGTTGAATTCTTACCTATATGACATCTAATATACTTTATGTCTCTCAATTCTAAAATATGCAGCTGTAAAGTTTGATTTTGCTGCTGTGAGGAAACGTTTTCAGCTGTAGGACGGATAGACGAAGTTAGCAATTAGCTGGTGAAGAAAATGGAATATTTTGCAGCAAAAACACCAGATAGAGTTGGTGAAGACCAAACCAGAGCTAAAAGGAGAGTGAGAAAATTAATGTTGTTTCTCCATATCTGCTGGGTGTGTAAATAGGCAATTGTTTGCTGACAAGTTCTGCCTTACCAACTTAAAAGGTGACAGTAAGTCAGTTTTGTGTTTTTAGCTTGTTTCTGCTGGCCCCAAGTGGTCAAAAAATCAGTTATTGCAGGTTTAAAGGCGGCATAACATGTAATGTCTGATGTCTATGTTCAACAAAGTCAAAGTTTCAAAATTTGAGGTGAATGTATGTAAAAATGGCGCCTTCAAGTCAAAAGCCCAGGCTTCAGCCTGCTCTGAATGCTCTGTTTGCAAAGTTACCTCTACTTCCCCATCGAACTGACATCAGATCCTTTGTGCATGCCCACAAATGGCCATCTGTTTCATAGCCTTTATTGCTAAGGTTGTTTGTGTTGTCTACATGCATATTTCGGATTGGATTTGGGCTTAAAAATGTATGGATGTATTTGAAAAGTTTATATTTTGATTAAAGAATGGGAAAAAGAAGTGAAATCTGACTACTACACAGTATTTTGTTTATTTAGCACAGCTGGGTGATATGGTTTAAATATACGATATAGTAAATATATCACAATAATCACAGATATGTAACACAACACAATTTTCCACCTATCTTAGACAGCAAATCCCACAACTTGATTTGTTAGATTTTAATTAGAGGAGGTTTGAGCCAGATAAGGATGTTGCGGACCACTTGTCTTAATGTAATGGAAACTGAGTGTCAGCCTACAGAATGTAAATCAGCTCATCGGAGCACAGTGATCTGTCTGGCCTTCTCCTCTTTCTCCACTTCAGTCCTGGCTTTACGATAGATTAAAAGATCCCTGACCCACCTAACACTGGATAAAATGATCCCGTTAATCCCACGTACCCCAGATCATTATGTTATCCTCCGAGTCTTCTCCACTGCTTCGAACTCCTGTCAATCACCTAAACAGGAGGATTAGCTCTACACACAGCACAGCAGCACAACAGCTATTGACTTTGAAGTGTCAATTTGATTATTTTGTAACAAAATTTGCAGGAGAGATGATGTTTTCTAGAGTGTACTAGAGTAGGTGGGTCAGTTGTGTAATTACAGTCAAAAATGAGGAATGATCCTCTTGTGTATGTCACATTTGACAGACTTAGCCATCATTAATTATTTCTGTTGCCAAAATTTTGAGTTAAATGGAAATTCAATCTGCAGCTTTAATGTTGTCAGCTGACTTCTGAGTGAAGTGGGCTAATTTGAGCTGTTTAACTTGACCCAGTCTGACCTGTTAGCTGCGTTTCCTGTCTAGACTGTGTGTTCATTTGATCCCACATCCTTGTTTCTTGTGTTTGTATAAGCAGGTGTGTGATCTTACTGCTCTCAAACACACCTCAAAGTCTCACCCTCGTGACCTCCACATCCACACATACTATGTGTTTGTGTGTCTTTCTGTGAGGGAGTCTGTGTAGCTTTTTATCCTTATGTGTGTATCACTGAACTTGGTGGACTCTAAAGGTAAATTTAGCTTGAGCCCAGATGTACAGTATGTTGCCTCTCTTACAATTCAGACTGCACACCCTGGTTGCATTTGTGTGTGTGTGTGTGTGTGTGTGTGTGTGTGTGTGTGTGTGTGTGTGTGTGTGTGTGTTTGTGTGTCTCTGTTTTCTGGAGCTCTTTAATAGTATTACATAATGAGATGTGTCATGTTCCACTGTTCATAAGACTCAGGGGAAACATGGCCTCTCATCACACTTTTTGTTTACAAAATATTTTTATAAGGCCATCATTTCACACTCCTCTTCTTTTCTTTCTCCTCTCTGTCTCTATCTCTCTTTCCCTGTCTCTCAGTGCTGATGGGGTGTACGAGGTGTCGTTCTATTCTAATGCAGTGGTCTCCCACGATGGCAGTATCTTCTGGTTGCCCCCAGCCATCTATAAGTCAGCCTGTAAGATTGAGGTGAAGCACTTCCCCTTTGATCAGCAGAACTGCACGCTGCGCTTCCGCTCTTGGACCTATGATCGCACTGAGATCGATCTGGTGCTGCGTGCCGACGTGGCCAGCATGGATGACTTCACGCCCAGCGGGGAGTGGGACATCATCGCCCTGCCAGGTCGGCGAAACGAGAACCCTGCTGACCCCACCTACGTGGACATCACATATGATTTCATCATCCGCAGGAAGCCTCTTTTTTACACCATCAACCTCATCATCCCATGTGTGCTCATCACCTCATTGGCCATCCTGGTCTTCTACCTGCCGTCTGACTGCGGAGAGAAGATGACACTCTGCATCTCCGTGCTGCTGGCACTCACTGTGTTCCTGCTGCTGATCTCCAAGATCGTCCCGCCCACTTCGCTAGATGTCCCTCTTGTGGGGAAGTACCTGATGTTCACCATGGTCCTGGTCACCTTCTCTATCGTCACCAGTGTGTGTGTGCTCAATGTGCATCACCGCTCACCCACCACACACACTATGCCCCCTTGGGTTAAACTGGTATTCCTCAACAAGCTTCCCGCCCTGCTCTTCATGCGCCAGCCCAGGAACAGCTGTGAGCGCCAGCGGCTGCGCCAAAGACGGAGGGCCCAGGAGCAGAAGGAGGGCGGGCGCAGCGGGGAGACAGGAGCCTTGATGGTAGGGCTTGGGCTGGGTAGCGCTGGCGGGAATGGAGGGGGAACCTCCACAGGGGTGTTTGGCAAGGAGGACAGTGACCCTTGTACCTGCTATGTGAACCGGGCATCTGTTAAACAATTTGGAGGGGATCTTGGAGGTGCAGGAGGGGGATCCATGGATGGTCTGAACAGGGTGAGGGAGAGCCGGGAGGGGAGCACTGGAAACTTGCCGCGGGGGAAACAAGCAGCAGGAGGTCCTGCTCTGACACAGGCCCTGCTAGCTCAAGCCTGTCCAGGCTTTGAAGAGGCTGTGGAAGGAGTACGCTTCATCGCCAACCACATGAAGAGTGAGGATGATGATCAGAGTGTGAGTATTATATCATCTGTGTAGTACAATTTACAGTATCAGTAGTCTCAGTTGTTCCATGTTAGATGCTGTATTTTTGAGGCTGATAGTGATCTTGATAATTTAAAGCTGCTCTAATTAATATTTTTGTATTACCAACTCATCAAATGATCTATGTGTTATGTGAAAGGTGCCGTTTGTAATCACAAACCCAAAGAGATTTATCATCAAAAGTTTAAGCTCATTATTTTGGTTTTATGGCTGAAACTTGATTGTTTTGGTTCACACTCATCGCTCTCATTTCCATATGCAGCATGTAGCTGTTTTCAGAGAAAAAACTTTGATAAATCCACTGTGCACTACCTGACCAGTACCAAATGGCAGACAAAGTTAACGAGTCGCTGGTGAACATAGCGGAGCATTTAGCAGCTAATGAGCCAGATATTTCCCTCAGGAGTTGGTGGAAACCAAAACAGAGCTAAAGGCGGAGTGAATATTGGACTCCAAATGAATGCTAATATTTTCAGCTTTTTGCACTGCCCCCAAGTAGTCAAAAAATCAATGAATGTAGGTTTAAACACATGATAACACATTAAACAAAACCATATTTATTTAAAGGATTAATGTGTAGGATTTAGTGAAATCTAGTGGTGAGGTTGCAGATTGTAACCAACTGAATACCCGCACCCTCCCCTTAGGGTCCCGATAGACCCTCTCTAGAGTCAGTGTTTGGTTTGTCCATTTTGGGCCCCTGTAGAAACATGGCAATGCAACATGGTGGCATCTGTGGAAGACGACTTACTCCCTATGTCAATATAAAGGGCTCATTCTAAGGTAACAAAAACACAATGATTCTTATTTTCAGGTGATTGTACAATAATAAAAATATACTTGTCAATATAATATTCCATTTTCTGCCAAGTCCATTCCACTAGATGCCATTAAATCCTACACACTGCACCTTTAAATGTTCAATCAAGAAAAAGTTAAGTACAATACACAGTAGTTGCTGATGATGCTGCCAATACACAATTGATTGTTTTAGTTTACTGCTCTGCAATTTCTTGCCAACATACACAATGTATTCATCTGGCTCTACACCACATTAAAATCAATTATTATCTTCTTTATGTGTGGATGACATCACACCATAAATCATCTTATTTTATGTGAATATGTTACTAGCCATAAAAAGCATCACGTGCAACACAGATCTGTGGTTTCAGTGCCATATCATGTATAGCTATGTAGCAGTGCTGTTTAGCTCTTCCATTTGAAACGCATGGGGGACTACACCAGAGCATAAGCAAAGGAGACAGATCTGGTGACGCAATCACAGCCCACTGAATATTCAACATAGACATGTAATTATAGCAGCGGCATGACGTGTGCATAGAGAAGGAGTACAACTGGAAAAGCGTTGGAATAGAGGAGCCGAGACAGGAGAGTGAGGGTGGCATTTTTTATCACTTTTCCTCACGGCATCTTAGGAGAACCAGGCTTCTCTCCTGGAATGAAAGAAACTGACACGGGAATTAACAATCCTCTGTAATTCTGTCCATCATCGCCATAGTTACCATCCCGTCGCCATGCCGACCGCTTTAAAATCCTCCCTCTCTTGGCAGAGTGTGTGGTTCACCAGCCCTCCCCCTCCTTTCCTCCCCAAGTCATCATCACTGGGGTTACAGTGTCAGCACACCCTTCGCCTCTCTGGCCTCCATCACTCTCTCGTCTCTTGCGTCCTTCTCTTCCTCCTTGACTCGTGTCAAACCTCATCAGTGCTCTGTGGCAGAACGAGTCTCTGCTCACATTAACCCTTCACCTCCATTAACCCTCTGCATAGTTAGGCGGAGGGACGGATAGAGAGAGAATGAGAGGATGTGAGAGAGAATGTGATTCTGCTCACCTTAATCTTTCTCTTCACCCCATCCCAAACCTCTTTTGTCCCTCCCCGTCCACAGGTGAGCGAGGACTGGAAGTACGTTGCCATGGTGATCGACCGCCTCTTCCTGTGGATCTTTGTGTTTGTGTGTGTGTTTGGCACAATGGGCATGTTCCTGCAGCCGCTCTTCCAGAATTACACAGCCAAGACCATCAACATGCCAGGCTGACCATTCCCAGACCACAAAACACGCTGACGGACAGCTCCCCCCCCGACCAGTCAGCACAGCAGGACAAGGCCGGAGGTGGGGAGGTGGGGGGGGGGTGGCGGGTCAGGGTATTATTGTGTCTATGGAACTGGAACCAGAACTGGAAATGAACAGCAATCACACCCATTAACTTTAAAGTAATGTTTTTTGCAACAAATAACTGTTTTTCTTGTATGAAGAAAAAGGAAAACACCATCATACTCTTACCTGCAGTTTTTCGTCCAGATGTTAAATGGACTGACCTCCCCTTTCTGGTGGAAAGGTCCCTCTCTGCTCTCCTCTTCAGCCAGTCAGGGGGCGAGGATTCTCTGATTTACTCCTTGCTGAATCTTGCGCCAGCCATAAACACTCTTCGCCTGACGCTGACTGCTTATTTGACACATACATGCCCGCCTTCAACTACGACAGACATTACTCATTCACAATCTCGACCGATGTCAGCAGGAGCTAATCAGAAAGGGAAGGGAGGTTCATATCAAGGTTCTTATACATTTACTTTATTTTTTCAGAAATCCACCACATCAGTGAACTGATTCAGTATATTTTATCATAGCATAGCAGCTTACCACAGTATAGCATTGAGTATATATAATTAAGATTTCTCTATGTGTTAGCTCATGCAAGGGCCTGTTGCTGATAGAGAGGCTCTGGTGTGTTGTATGATTGTATAGATTAAACAAGAATGTGATATAAACTGTACTACACAGCCTGTGATGCGCACACTAACACAATATGTGTACAAGCGACAGATTGTGAAGGAGTTCAATAAAATACATAGAGGATACTTATATTAAAGGAAGAGCCAGGTTGCATTATTAGATCAGAGTCAAGGGGATAAAGTAATAGATTTTGCATGGACAGTTTTTTGCTTAGAGAGTTGTGCACAGTAAGTAGAGTACGACAGCAGCCTGCTGTGCCAGAGTGTACAGCTGCAATGAGATGAGTCTAGCTCCTGAGGAACTGAGGAATCTGAGCCAAGATGGTGGACAGGACCTCAGTGATGGATGGTGGACAGTGGAACATAATTTCTCCAAGAAGGAGTATCAATTGAGATGGGGCAAAGATCAGAATTGGAATATGTAACATGTAAATCAAATCATATTGGTGGAAGGATGGGGATTGTATCATGAAATTAAGTTATTATTATTATTATTATTATTATTATTATTATTTCACAAATGTTTATTTTCCGCCATTGCTGTGATTATCAGATCAGAGCAAGACAGTGTCTCACCTTGTTCATCCCTGCTTTATTTTCTCCTCTCCTCTCCTCTCCTCTCCTCTCCTCTCCTCTCCTCTCCTCTCCTCTCCTCTCCTCTCTCCTCTCTCCTCTCCTATCCTGTCCTCTCCTCTCTGCAGTGGGTTTTGTAATCATCTATGTAACTTTCAGAGCATATACATGTACGTGTGTGTGTGTGTGTGTGTGTGTGTGTGTGTGTGTGTGTGTGTGTATGGCTGCTCCATGCCCCAATGCATTCCCACATCTGTCAGACACAATGCTCAGAAGAGCATACGTGTGTCTCCCCCACCCCCCTCTATTAATCTCTCTTCAGTCCTCTCTCCCCCTTATCTGGTCTTCCACAGACAAACACATTTTTGACATTTAAGTCCAATTAGAATAATGATAACCTTCTTGCATTTTCCTTTTCATCTCAGAATGGCTGATTTGTCATAGTTTTCCATGATCCTCTCCGGTCCTGTGACAACCAAGAATGCAAGCAAGATGCAAAAGGCTTTTTTGGGCACACAGGGAATGCGGATGAATTAAATTTTCACTAAACAAGAGAGAAATGACAACAGGACCAACTCTGAAACAGTCATACCAGGCAATAAGTTAAAGGTGCTTAATCATAAGCAGAAAAGATTATATATGACCATAGACTGTATATGACGCTAAATTATATAAGGGTGTTTGACATTATAATGACGTCGCAGCTAAGGAAGCAAGCAAGCACAATCCAGATAGTGAGGAGTAATAAAGCAGGATAGGCAGAGACAAAGGACTATGTTGTTGGTGATGCATTAGAAAGCCACTACAATTCTCTGAAAAAAAATGCAGTCACTGTCACTCTGTGTTTCTGAGTTTCCCCGGCTTTTTACGGTTGTGTGGACAAGTCTGCAGCTCAGCTCAGTTCTGGACTAAAAGCGGTGTCTCTCTCTCTCTCTTTCCGTCTCTGGAGGATGTCATTACCCACGGGATTCCTGACAGATCCCGAACAAGTGTGAAAAGCCTATCAGAGAACTTGTGAGAACTGTAGGCTGCTCGCGGACAATGTGCTGCTGTCCACTCTCTCTCTCTCTCTCTCTCTCTCTCTCTCTCTCTCTCTCTCTCTCTCTCTCTGACCTTTCCACTTTCCTTCCTTTCTTCTCACTTCCGCTCTCATTATGCTCCCCCCATCTTTCACCTCCTCCTTCCTGACTCCCAGATCTGCTCCTGCGCACACCTTAACCAGTCCAATAAAGGTTGTAGGTTCAGATTAATCAAAGTGTGGCATGTTTTTACTCTTTATCTCACACACACTCACACAAGTTACCTACAGTCTGTTAATTAGGGTATTGCCCAAACTTCCCATTAATCTTACAGCACAGGATAGAATGAAAGAAAGAAACGTTTCCTGGCTTTCTAATATTGAGGCTGCTTAACTTCCTTTTTATATACTCACAAACACGCACATACCTACACACTCACGCAGTGCTCTTTTCCTTCTAGGAAGTGAGGCTTTTAAACAATCATGGGTGTAGGGCTCAGTCAAGGTCACCTCAAGTTCTCATTATTCTGCTGTAAAAACAGGAATTTAGGTACAGTCACTACAGCCGGTAAATGCTCACATTGACCTTTTTGATGTAATACGATAACCTCACGCCGCAACAGAAGTTACTCAACTACAATCTCTTATATATTTCATAACTCTACATCCATCTGCTTCTAGAATAAAGTTCGGTGCCAGCATGTGCAAAGCAAATGAAAGGTAAATCCTTTGTCACAACTATTGGATTCAGTTTGAGGGCCACTTGCTGCCACCTGGTGCCCGTTCTGTGCTCTTACTCTTCTCTGCTGTAATAAAGTACAACCAACATGGTATTGTTTGAGTAAAGATCACATTTATTCTTTCCAGGGGGGAATTCCTCAGCTTGAATGTGTTACAAAATACATGAAAAGAACAAGAAAGAGAGATATATTCACATATTCAACAATGACAGGTGTTGAAACTTGACTTAAACTCTCCAGATTTCACATCGCAATAAATACAATTTGTAACAGACTGACAGGACAAATACACAAACACCAAACAATTACTGCTCAAATGACTATTAATATGTGTGTGTATGAGTGTGTGTGCGTGTGTGTGTGTATTTGTGCAAGTGAAGTTCGTAATAGGATGTCCTACTCAGATCTTCTCTCCTGTCGTGACTGTTTCCTCCCTGGAATGTGTTGTTTGCAGTGTGAGTGAACATCTTCGAGCCGATGGGCGCGTTCACTTCTTCTTCTCCTGCTTTTCGTTGAACTCCAGGAAGAAGTCGTTGCATGCCACAGTAAGAGCTCCGACCAGTATGATGAACTCGGTGAAATCTACCTCGCCGTCGTTGTTGGAGTCCAGGTCTCCCATAACCTTATCCACAGCCTCCTTATCCTGGGCATTCTGCATGAATATGGACACAAAACAGAAATGTAGTCTGGATCTAATTTATACACATGAATCCTATGTGTGCGTCTTATATCTCTAATTGTGCACATGTGCCTCCTTACCCCCAGGTAGTTGCCGAGCTCTGTGGTTAGCATCTCTTTGAGCTCAGCCCGGCTCAGTGTATATTTGTCCCCCTCATTTCCAGAGTACTTATGGAAAGTCTGTATCATGAGCTGCATGGCGTTCTCCAGGGTGGAGGCGTTCTCTGAGTTGGGCAAAGACATTCTGGAAAAGGACAGAAAAAGAGGAAGGGAGGAGGAGACAGAGAGGTCAGACCATGTCAGTACTAAATCTGCTCTCTCAAGCACGAAGGAAAAGTCTGCTGCAAATCAATACAGGTTAAAGTCTCACTCTGTCTTTCTCTCACACACAAACTCATGCACACAAACTCTTTTTACTCTCTCACAGTGCCAGACAAAGTGAGATAGATAGACACATAGAGGCATTGACAAAACACATAGAAAGCTATGAGATGCTAGCTATGAGATGTCAAAGCATATTTATGTGATGACAGGAGAGGCATTTTGGCAGAGTCGGAAACCCTGCAGAGCCCTGGAGTCAAGTTTGCTCTGTTTCCTCATCAGGAGTGTTTCCTCTCTGCCAGTGGCTCTGATAAGATTTTGCCACAGATAAACTGATCCTCAATCTGTTTGTTGCTTTGCCTCATAGAGAGGACCTTTGGGAGTCAGGACATAGTCAGCAGCCGGACATGTGAGCCAGCTGATAAGAGTGAAACTCTAAGCTGGTAAAACAGCCGAACCAGTGGAGGAGATGTAACTGGGACACACAGAGGGAACCTGATCTGGCTTTTACTTTAGCTCTGCCGGATGGCCAAAAACACCGGAGACAGGTGTAAGTCTTTGCCTTTCTTGAACTCACATCACCTCAGAACTGTGAAGACTTTTCTTGACTATCAATCACATCTTACATCAGTCTCTTCTTGTGGACACAATGTTTCAAATTTCCACGAATCAGCAGCATAAAAAAGTATTTTAAAAAGACATTTTTAGGAAGGTTGATTGTGCTGATGTGCAGACAACAGGATCAATTTTGTAACTTATCAGCATCAAGTGAATAGACTCAAAGCTCTGCCCGTCTTTGTTGATTTGCACAAGGGCTTGCAAAGGCCAGTCCACCTATACCTATACAGATAAACACCA
The DNA here is from genome assembly GCF_963924715.1 of Thunnus thynnus. NCBI lineage: Eukaryota > Metazoa > Chordata > Actinopteri > Scombriformes > Scombridae > Thunnus > Thunnus thynnus. Next base: position 16,096,571 of record NC_089526.1, on the reverse strand, counting down.
TGCATTAGCTGCATCCCTAAAATATACTTTTAAAAGTAAAAATAGTGAGAAACAACTTCTAAGAAATGCAGAGACTCAGTTTTCAGAGTTGAAATCTGTCCGCTACATCCCCTCACTTTTGCATCAGTCTTTGCCTCTTACCTGAGTGGAGGACGAGTGCCGGCTTGCAGGTCAGGTGCAGAGAGAGAGAAGGCAGTAGTGACTGATGAGGAGGATGAGGAGGACAACGTCTTAAATACATCCCTCACTCCACCCATCCCACTTCTCCCATCCTCCTCTCACCCTCCTTCCACCTGCTGCTCCTCTCCTCCACCCCCCTTTCTCCTCTCCTCCTCCTTCTCTGTTTACGCATCAGACACCTGCTATCTGTTGAATGGGTTGAATGGCCTGTTCCCCCCCTCTATCTGCACTATCTGTCAGAGATGACATATCGACAAAAATAACCACTAAACACTACTTGTACTCTAATTACACCAAAGCATTAAGCAAATTGAATACCCTTAATATGACCACAAGCCACACCACAACTTCCCCTGTATGCTTTAAAAGTGGTCTTGTTATTCTCAGATGTCAGTCTACATACAGTAGGTATTGAGTCACTCAGCATATACTGAGTGTAAATAGTGAGAAAAGCCAGACACAGAATTAGTCAGTCCACATTCATATTTTGATTAGCTCAACTCACACATAACCAACAGCATTTCCTGAGCACAATGAGCTGTGGTGTGGTGACAACGACACTTACTATGTTACAGCTCACTATTGTGATAGTGGATTACCCAGCTATCCTGTTGTGCAATCATTTTGTACTTCTTGTCAAAACAAAGGTTTGTAGGATGGGCTAAAATAAATAACGTACCAAGACAAAGATGAATAACTTGATAAACCTCCAAATGTGTCTGGTTTTAGCAGCAAAAACGGTGTTGGGGTAGGATGTTAACTGGAGGATGGAGATGTGTTGGGGGGGTCATGCCTGATAAAGTATCTGAGGGATTAGTGTAGCACCGATGAATGGAGCCATCACACCTGGCAGCCATGCAAAGAAATCCCCATACAAAACACACACAAAAGGAAACATGCTAATGCAAGGACACACACACACACACACAAACATGCACACTTTCACACACACACACATTCACACCTCAAGCTCCAAAACCTATGAACAACTACAGATGCATTTGAACAGGCAAACATACTTAAAATAGCTCAAGACATTTATCCGCCAGACTTAAAGCAGTACAATGGATACAGTGGGAACCAGAGGGCATGAAAAGAAAATGAGGAGCATAAATGAATGACAGAAACACATCTAAGCATGCGCACTTGAATGGATGATCCAGAAGATCATACTTAAGAAAGCAAACAACATCAACATTAATGGAAAAGCACTTGCATCATTACAAGATGTCATGAAAGGTATGTTTGAAGCTGCCATCATTGTAAGTGCATCTTCTTGTTATTGTGTCTTTGCTGCAGTGCAGTATATTGTGTCAGTGAGTGGGGTAGCACAGTGTGTGTGTGTGTGTGTGTGTGTGCACTCCTGTGTGCCCCATATTTGTGTGTGTATAGTGTTGCAGAGTGGAGGATGGTACACAATAGGAAGCGTATACTGTATGTCAGGATCTGGTTGCAATAGTTGATGCACCTAAAGGCTGCTGAGTTTGACCAGTCAGGGATGTCACAGCTAAATTTAGCAAGTGTTGCTTGAAGCTATGGATGAAGCGGGTATCATATCAGCAACGCCTGTAGGACAATGTCACACCACATCAGGGAAACCACTGTATAAATATAACATTTCTGTTGGGTTTTCCAGCATCTTAATGGAGGTTAAAAGGTCATTTCAGCATTTTATAGAAATGCAAATGCATCTGAAATGATGAAAAACAAATGAAAAACTACACACAGTATGGTTTTGATATAAAGCTTTTATTATTTTTGAAAATATAGTAAGTATCCTTTGCATGATCAGTATAAAAACAGACACATCCAGCTCAGAGTCCTTCAGTGTGTCCTTGACAGCTAGTGGAGATCAACACGGTGCGATCGAATAAAAGGTTGATCTGGGCAGACATTAAGATGATTGTTCAGAGCATTATAAAACAGGTGGAGAAACTAAATTAAAATGATTATGGACTGTTCTGATGATGAAAATGTTTACATGATGTCTGGAACATTTGGAAATGAGAAAAGATACTTTTAAAAGCACGAGAAAAAAAAAAGGCTGTTAATTTGCTGATTCACCAAACTTCACAGGTTCCATGTTGCAAGAAGCATCTATGATGCTGCAGCATTGGAATCAGTCCTGCTCTGACTGAGGGAGTTGGCCACATAGCCAATCAGAGTGAGGTATTCCTGGAAGCTGACCTTTCCATCGCTGTTCTCATCCAGTCCCCGCTGCATCTCCTTAACGGCGGAGGAGCTGTTTGTGTCCTGAACAAAACACAAAGGGACAGACAAAAGAATACTATAAGTCATAATATAGCTTCTCTTTACAAAACAGTAAAAAACAAAAAAACATTCTAATATTGTTAGATTATTTGTGTGACACACTACAATGAAGGAGGATGGAAAGCGACAAAAAGTTATGTAGGTCCTCACCTCCATGATGCCGCTGAGCTGTTTCTTCACCAGTTTCTGGAAGGCTTTCCCATCTAAGTTCTCCTTCCCTCTGGCGGAACCGAGAAATGTAGTCACCACTGTCTGAATGGCTGACTCCATATCTAAAGAGAGAGAGGCAAGGACAAGAAGCAGAAAGGAGAATTGAGTGTAGGAAGTGGCAAGGAGAGATATGGCCATATCTTAGGCACTCAGACATCGTGCCTTTAGGTACAGTTCCTGTGGATTTTATTAATATGAAAATATATTTGCAGTGGGCCTTGGGTGGATGATGTTTTCAGTTATATCAGTTGTTTAATAGATCATTTTGTTGGATTGCAGAAAGGAGAAATGCACATTATAACCTTGGAATGCTTGTGCAAAGCTGACTGATCAAGATTAGGCATTCTGTGCAATCATATTACATATTATAATATATTAAAATGGAATAATATCAAAATATTTCACCTAATTTGGAATGTCTATGACTGAAATAGTGAAATAAGCCGTATTGTTCTGCAAATAATAGTGATGCACAAAGCAAAATTGTCTTAACTGCTCTTTAAGTCATAAAAGTGCAGTGATGAAGATGAAACAAACATAATTCTTGAGTGTTAGGTTGATCACATCTTGAAGTGTTATTTGAATCAGACATATTTGGATATGCCCCCCTAAACATAAACATGTGAGAAAGGTGAGACACACAGGTGATGTCAGCATAGGGGAGGAGGTGAGGGAATGGGGGAGAGAGAGGAGGGGACATGGCCTTGAGGCACTCTGAGGTAAACAGAGCGAGAGAAGGAGTGATGGAAGGCTGAAGAGGAGGGGAGTCTCTGAGGTAAACACAATGGGAGCCGTGATCTCTGACGGCGGATATCTGATCCTCAGAAGCCAGCAGGAGGCCACAGGTTCAGATTACTGCCTGCTACCTGTCTGCTGCAGAACATCTCTTCACACACACTGTAGGAACATACACTGCATACTGTGCTCAAGTATGAGCTGAAAAACATCACCCAGCATGTCAGTCAAGCAGCAATAAACTAACCCAGCGTGAATGCAAACATCTAATGCTGCTTTTGTTGGGAGAATCTAGGAGCCATGTGAAGCTAATCCTCGGCTGAACGTTTGAGGCATGCAGGTATCGGTTCGTTGTGTGTCATTTCACTCAGTGCTTATTTCCAGTTGCAGGGAGGACAGGAACCAGATGAACATCCTTTAATTGGGTGTCAAACTTATAAAAATGAAAAACAATAGCTGTGTCCCATTTAAATATGCCTCCTTTCTTACCACATCTACACAAGTTTGGATTTTGTTGTATATTCACATGGGAAAAGTGACAAAAATTCAGTACGGATAATAAAACTTTTTGACATGTTACAGAAGGAAAATCCCAGTTATAAATTTTAAAATGATAGATGGCTGAATTCTAGTCAGCAGCTTTGGTTTCAGGAGCTGTTGTTAGTGTTATTAGTACCACGTGTGCTTTTCCCTCCATGACAAGTCAAAATGTCTGCTGCGACAAAGGAGTACTGTCTGAAAAAGCAATCCACAAATAAAATAGAGGCTTCACACAGCTGCAGCAAATTGAAATGAATTTTGGGTGGTGAAGATTTAAAAAGAATGAAGAAATATGTGTTTAATTTTTTCGGCTCCTTTTTGTGAAGTATAGTTGACATAGTTTGATGCATGATTTCCTGTTGGTGCGACACCATATGTATGTAAGTATGTTCTTTTGTACCAAACGCAAAAAACAGTACACCAAGACAATTAGTATTTACTGTAATACATACTGTATATTACTGGTATGCAGTGTGCCATTGAGACACAGTGTTGATTTCTTATATAATAGGTTAACTAAACAGTAAACTGTGTAAATGATGCCATGTGGAACTGGGACACAGAGAATGTTTATGCATACAGACCGAGTTAAAAATCCTCTTCACACATGTTTTAAGTCATATAAGAAAATACTCTTAAATCAACTTGTGTCTGATATGTTTTTTCGATTTTGTTTTTTCGCAAAAACGTTAAGTTACCTCGTTAAACATTCTTAAAAATAACATCTAAGATCCAGAATCTATGCAAATATTTTTCATTTCGGTAGTGGACACAAGATGGCTCCTACTTCACTGAAAAGTCTATTCTTTGTGTGCACTGAAGTTTTCACAGTTTCTTAACTGGTTTCTAAACTAGTTGTGACATCACAAAATCATGCTCGTACATTCCCGTCTCAAACTCAGGTCAGCAGATGAATGTGAAAACAGCCTTAGTGTCAAACTCTGCACGTACATCATCCTGCACAGTCAAACATCCAAGTGAAGGAACAGTACGCAAAACACACTTTTGAGTGGAGGGGAACTTTAAGGGTTAAGGAATAAATTCAGTCTGCAGAGGCGTCTCTATGTTTCTGCTCCTTTGTAGCTTTTTGTTGTCTCAACAAACAGGAATTCCAAGGCAACAGCTTCTCAAAAAAAAAAAGAAAGCCCAAAAGGCATGAACAAATGCTGCCAATACTCGAGTAGAGTTGATAAAGTAACACAGCAGCATGGGATGAGGCCTTGCTGCAGGATTTCCAGTGAGCGCTGGAAACTACCACGAGGCAGCGGTGGCCACAAGACGGGTAATGATGATGGGTGCCTGGGGTGATGTTGTTGTAAGTAACTGTAGAAGCTGGTAAAATCTCCCATCTGACACAGATGTCACACCTCAATGCTCACACTAGACACACACAAAGACATACAGAGATAGACAGAGACAGATAGAAAGACACACACACACACACACACATCTCAAAAGAAGGACGATGCCAATTAGGACTTCTGCTGCATTAACCTAATTACTGGGTGAGTGAGAGCAGAACACACTCGTGGTCAGGCACCCAAACCTGGGATTCTGTTTCATGTCTCCCAGCCATGCCAGCACGCACACACACACACACACACACACACACAGAGGCATACACACAACTTTTTCCTACATACAAGTGAGCATCTGTCATCAGCATGCTGTTCATTATTATTTAATAGGTTACTATAATTGTCCCAACACCTTCCTAACACCCTCTATACAACCAACAGCAGCAAGGCAGCAGGCAGACCAGTGTCTGTATGTGTGTGTTTTTATCTGTGTAGGCCATATATCAAAACACTTGACAGGCCACCATCCATTAGCGTCTCTTCCAAGTGTAATGAGATGAACATGAAACCAAGAAGGCTTCGGTCAGAACTGGAGGCATCAGGGCCACAGGATTACAAATGGGTAGAAAGGAACATGTAGTAGGGTTTGTCCGATAAGAGCAAGAGGCTCCCCTAGCTGGGAGTGTCTCTGTGCGTATGTGCTGAGTACACATCAGGCTACAGCTTCTGAGCACATGTTCTGCATTCAGATTCAGAGGGTGGAGATAGTGATTACAATGACTCAAGTGTAATGAACGGTTGTGTGCGGCTCAGTGTGTTGTTTTATTTACATTACAGGTCCTTTTGTGGTATTTTGACTCATTTGTGGGTTTTTTTTACTGCAATTTTGCAATGTACACACATTAAGTGGTTCCCGACCATTTGGGATTGTGACTCCTTAAAACAATGTGTAGTTGTGACTCATCATCACTTATTTTAGGCCCAAAGAGGAGATAAAATCTAGTAATTCATAAGGGATAAAGCAAAGATAAGAGGAACATCTGAAAAAGAAATAACTATATATGCAGTATATATATTTTTATGTACGATTATGTTTTTTCTCCTTTCCTATACAGTGTCATCCCTCCGATTTTTCTTGTCAATCCACAGGATGGTAATTAATTCACTGGTTTTAAATGGGGTTATTTTATGTTTATGGTATAAGTAATATGACAAACTGAGGAGTGCTTTCTGTTTTGCAGAATTCAAGACTTAATTATGTGGTAAATGATTTATTTGCTGTCTTTTCTTATCTCATCCATATCCTTCTCAGTGCTGTCATTTGTTGTTTTAGGATTATCTGTTTGTCTGATGTTATCATGTTCTGTCTCCTTTTCATGCTGCAAAAACCTCGATGGGACCTGCCTGGTTATATAGAGGTTGATTAAAAACAAATAAAATCTGTCTTTTGTCATAATATATTGTGTTTCGTGTCATGACCTGAATGGACTACATGTGAACTTCTGTGCATGGAACTCCCCAAATTAATCAAGTGAAACATGAATATTGTTCAGACGTTGGTGAAACTCTCAGTGCAGTCAGTGTTGCAACTATAAGACAAGTACAAACCAGTTTACAAGTTAGTCAGGCAAGGCTACACAAACCACCCAACCCACCCTTCTCCACTCCGCCACCTGGAACAGACTACCAAACAATTTTATATCTGATGTCTCAATTTGTCAGTTTATAAAAGACAGACCACAGACCACACAGGTCATTATTATTCTGTACTGGCACTGGATAGTTCATGAGCGTTGATTAATCCCAGTGACCAATCAGTTCCACCCTGCTCTCGTTGTTTGCGCTAGGTGTGACTGACTGACTCACTTCCTTCATGAGCATGTTACCTGTCATCGCCCAGGTCGCAATTTCTCCTCCATTAACTACACCTGGATGAAGCCATTCGAGTCCCGCTACCGGAGTCTTATCATAACGTTAATAATTCAGATCAGAGCCAAATTTGACCGCCGCTTCAATGATTACACTATGACTGTTTAACTGACATCGGCGCAAATGCTAAAACTGCAGCGCCGTGCGTAACGGAGATGTCAGGGGCTTACCCGAGTCCCCGCATTTACATTTAGCCTGAACTAATCCTGACAATTTGTAGAGCGACCAGAGGCAGGACTGACACACAGCAAATAAATAAGTAAACGTGACTCGGGAATCCGGTGTCCCTGGAAGTGTAAAGGGATTGGGGTTAGATTACCAAAAAGGAGAACCCGATCCAGAGCCACCAAGCTGGGTAGTGACAACAGAGACGCTCGCAAATGATACAAAATTGATGACACAGTGAAGGAAATAAGCTAAACTGATCATTTTCTAATTTGCCCGGAAAACAGTTTGGACCCATCAGTGTAACAGACTAATGAACCATAAAGTCCAGACAGCACAGAGAGCTCCGCACAAAGGTAATAATAAGAATAAACCAGACTCACCGTTAGGACAGTGAACAAAAACAAGACAAAAAAGTATTTCAGCAACTGCGCTCCTTCTTCCTCACTGATCCTCCTCCTCAGCCTTTGGGCTAGATTAACCAGCAACACATATCTTTTCCGTGATTTAACTTCTGACTCCAGCCAAACTTTTTTTTTTTTTTCATTGTCCATAGGGCGTGTGCCTGAGAGAGAAGGAATGTGGAAAGAGGCGCAGCTTGAGCAACAGCAGCAGCTTTCAGCAACATTTCCGTTGATCAAGACAACTGAACGAGTCTTTGTGATGTTGTTTAATATATATTTTCAGTTCGATAGCCTGTCTGTTTATATTTTAATATTCATCTATGCGTTTTTTTTTTTTTTGCTGACACACTTTCTCAACATGTAGGAACAAGCGTGAGCTCATGTGTAAGTACGTGTGTGTGTGTGTGTTCAAAGCTTTCCCAACAGAGATGTATCGATGCCACACCCTGAAACTTCACTTGTGTAAACAATAGCGTTCACTAGGTAGGAAACTTTTTGAACAAACTAACAATGAAGACCTGCTTTTTGTTTTTCTTTTACATTTCATTTTTATTTTATTACCAGCATGAAACATCAAATCTTACTCCACCAACACCACGCCCCTGTCTATGTCCTGGAAAGAGGTGTGTTTTCCAAAAAAAAAAAAAAAAAAATTAGAGGAGCCAAGAATACAGAGTGCTTACACAAACACATTCTCAGTTTTCAGACAATACATTTCCATTTTTCAACAGTGTTGTAGACCTGTAAGCACAAGCAGCTGTGAGTGTTTGTGTGTGTGTGTGCTGGGAGACAGATAAGACTGGCTCTAATATAGCTGAACTTCTTCAATAGTACTTTGTGACAGTGTGTTTGTGCCAGTTTGGCAGCTGCTGGTGAGAGAACGGGGGTGAAAAGAAATGCAGACTACTGATAAAAACATAGCATTGTGCAGTTGAGAACGATTTTTTTGGGCGTTTTCCATTTGGCTGATTTTCCCTGTCACACACAAACTATCACTGGCACACAGACATGTCATTAACAAATATTATACAACTGTAAGAGAGTATCTGAGGACATTCTATTGGCTGAATCCCCCATGCTCGCTTGCAAGATGCCCAATCAGCTGCCAGAACTCCAGGAAGTTGAGCTCTCCATCATTGTTCTTGTCCAATGAGCTCATAAGCTGGTCGGTGGCAGTAGGGTCAGCAGCATTCTGCAGGAAAACAGTAAGCTATATATATGAAATATTTAAAAAAAACCAAACAACAACAGTGAGAGGCAGTGTGTTGCCTATGAGAGGGGATGAGACAGAGGCAAGCTGACACCACTGGCACGTACACCAAATTCATGCTGATGTGGTGGTTTGGCACAAGGATATTTGGCTCTGTCACCATCTAGTGGCCACTGTGTTTATTTCAACTGTTCATACAAACAGAAACACATGGAATTTTCCACACTTGGAAAAAGCAGCCTCTTTCAGGAACTTGTACTTTGTGCCACTGTGCTCTGGTTTAACATGCAGAGTGCACACAACACAACCAAAACTAGATGAGACCAGAGTCAAACTTTGAAGTCTCTGAAGGGTGGCCAACGCTTTCTTTTTTCGACCAAATCTTGTTTATGTGGAAAGTTTCAAATCGAACATAAAACGTAGAGTTATGTCCTGTCCCAGTGTGAGATCTAACTTTGAGCTTTTCCCTCCACGAGATCAGAGGCAGGAGTGGAAAGAGTAATATATTCTTTTTAAGAGGAAGAACTGTTACTTGACCTACTGTAAGTTTTGCTCAGTAAAAGAACAAAAGTAGCTGTTTTGACCTGATTTGTGTCGAGTATGACTAACAGTTAATTATATGTTCACAGTGAAAAAGGGCCAATGTGGCTTCCAGATGATACCCATTTCAATATGAGTCAGCCCTTATGAGAAAGCTGTTTCGTCTGGCAAACACAGAGGTTCAAAGCAAACTTGCATTGAAAATCTTTCTGAATGTGCTGTAACAGTGACTGTAACTACAACTGTACAACTGTAGCTGTAAGCAACTCCTAGCAACCTACAGATAGGCAGGTGATATATTATTATATTTTTGTCATTGTCAACAACTCTCATGAAAAGACAAAAAAACAACAATGCGTTGTCTGTCTCTCAATACTTCCTGATGTCCTTAAACTCATTTGCTTCTACGTAAGATGTTACATGCATTTATTTTTTATTCTTAAAAAGTCTAAATGATTTCCTAAAACAGCTGGCTACTGTAGTTTTCAGCAAAAGTTACTCAAAAAGAGCTGAATTGTGCATTTGTCAGGGACTATTTTCAGCTGCAGATTCGATACTCTCTCAAGAATATTTATGGCAGCAGGATGATGAAGGGTATCGACTCAAAAAAAGTTCCCGTGTTCATCATTATGAAGGAGCAAGTCACCAATGCATCTATGGCACAGAGGAATATGCTATATCAGGCTTTTTGCTACACAAGCAAGTACTCATCAGTACGATCATTAAATTGTTGGTTTTGGTGTTTTCATGGCATTTGCTGACAAGAGGAAAAAGTTAATTCAACTCAAATATCGAATCCTTACTTTAACAAAGTTACGGAGCTCTGACGCGACCAGTCTGCGGAACTCGTCTCTGCTCAGTGTGTTAGGGGAACCATCGCTGCCAGCATACTTCTTGAACTGGGACACCAGCACACCAATAGCAGACTCCATCACAAACTGACAGACAGAAGGGAAAGATAAAATGATAAAAATGACAAAGTCTATTGATCATAATGACAATGAATGTATAATACATATTAAGTTCAACCTGTGAGAGAAGAGAAGCAGCAGCATTTTTAACCAGAGTTTGAAATACAAATCACAGACTCACCAGCTCAGTTATGCCTGTAAAGAGGATAAACTGTGAGGACACAAGTCTTCACTGCTCTTTTTCTAGTCTACCTCTACCGATAATAAGATAAATCATTCACTAATTTCTCTTAATATATTTACAGCTTTTGGTTTCTGCACAATATTCATTGCAACCAGTAAAAGTGTAAACCATTTTTCCTAAACACCACCGATCTTTTTCCATGATGTGGTTGAATTTTCAGATGCAACTTAAGCCTGTAACCAATCTGTGGCAGGAGTTATGGATTACTGGGTGAATCACCTCATTCAGGAAAAAAAACTGACTAACTCAGACTGACAATCTGAGTTAGGACTGGTTAAACATATTACAATATATGCGCACAAATAGTTTAATGTTTTGCCCAGTTCATGTCCATGCATGGGCAATAGCCTCACAGTTTTCCATTAGTATGTATGAGTGTGAAAACGTGGACAAAATGCTGTAGAGAGCAAAAAGAGAGCAGTAAATCAGGTATAATTATACAGTCGGTGTTGCAGAAACTTTTGAGAATGAGGCACTTGGGTTTCACCTCAGACAGGGTATATTATTTAAGCCAAAGCTCTGACAAGATGTGCACAATTGGCATATTAGGGAGGCAGTTGGTGCTAACAAGCACAATGGCTTTATCATCAAAATATCCCCACGCCTAGTTTTCTTGTCTCAGCTGTATGACACACACGCACACACACGCACGAACACACACACATACATACACACATATCTATATCCCCATACACCTGAAACAGCAGTCTGCAGCCTGCCTGAGGAAGGAGAGTGCAGCTTCTAGCATAAGATGAATAGCTTGCAGAGAGGACTAAGCAATCATGGTACAACATACAATGGTATAAAAGCATCGGGGTTTAATGGGGCAATGCTGCTAGTTGTCTTATGATTAATGTTTTGTGATTGATGTATAGCCGTGTCTAAGGATTTGTTCATCTATATTTCAACACATACTTCATACTTTTTGAATTTCTGGACAGCCTACTGTACCCATTCATCTAACAGTTGGCCTTGAGAATAGATGTATATTTGTCTGGAAGGGTTAAAAAAAATAAAGAGACCAGTGCCACACGGCTGATTTACAGTGTCTCCTTTCACAGACCTTACTAGGTAGTTATTCATTACAGAGAAGTGTGTGTTAGGAAATGTATACCTGCATGAAACTTTGCTTTTACCGCAGAGGTGGGAGCACAGATTGTGTGTATGGGTGTGCATACTACTGTAAATTTGTTTCTGAAGTTTAAAAGTTTATGTTATGATATTACTACTGATGCTACAGCACAGCAGTTTTACAATATTTTGAGGTGAAAGTGAAATAGAAGGTGGAATGACACCTAACATTGTTGTGACCTACTAAGTATCACTTTCTCACAGGGAACCAGTTATTTCCCTTAAATTAACACTTTCTCTTAAATAATGTCTATATTGATACAGTGTTTATGTGAAAAAAGGCAATAGTGAACCAGGCTAGTACTCCAGTTTCAGTCACAAAGAGAGGCAATGATTGACTGAAAAAACAGACTCACAGTACCTGAATGACACGATGTCATCATAGTCAATTTCATCCTCTCATTCCAGCAGCTCTTCTTCCTCCCCTTCCCTCTGCGTCTGCTACCATCAGGTCAGATGTTACTCCACACATCCACATATAGACTATAAATGGAAAGGACAGCAGAAAAAATGTCCCTGTGGACAGAAAGAGGGTGATTTTAATGTCAGTCAGGCAAAGACACTTCAAGGTCCATGGACAGTTCATTCCTCTGCAGTGTCACACACATTAATGGATAACTCCTGTGTTCATTTATCTGTTAGTATATAAAACATTTTACAGATTCCACCAACTTTCCAAGTCAATGTAATTGTTCAAGCAACCATAAAGGTATTATTAATATTCAATAAAGCCAAATATCTCACCTTCACATCGTATCGCACTCTAACCTTGAAGAGTCATTAGGACTTGACAAATTTAATTCAGGCGAAGCATGAAAGAGGACCTGAAATCACTGATTTTGATAAAAATGAGTAGACGTTTGTCTTTCAAAAGGTCAATTTAACAAGAGAGCAAAAAAGAAGACAAAATACAAGTTTTTTTCATCACATGGATGCATCAAATTTATTATATTGCTCTTACGAGGATAATAGGGGCAAATATGAACATCCTAACAAACAAAGTAGTGGTTCTGCGTTGTTACCCTCTGAAAAACAACCTGTGTGTGGCTACAGGCCCTTGAATCAGCAACATTTCATAAGTTAGCAGGTAAACAGAAAAGAATACATGCTGTTTTTTTGCAAACTATTTTGCCATTTCCATAACCAGCCTAATCAATATAAACAAATGCTACATTCATAAAACATAAAACAATAATTAAAGACATTTTAGTGCAGAGTTCTGTACCTGAAAAGAAACATACATGCTCAACATGTCAATATTTTATGTGCCAACCAATTGTATTTTTTAACTATATTATGCCAAACTCTATAAAATAAGTTAACTACATGTTTCTGCATTTCAGCATAGTTCTTTAAACAAATGTGTTTAATGAAATATGTACATTCATTCAAACAGAAAAAAACAAGGCAGACTACTGGCTTTTTCTTTTTTTTTTTTTAACAGTTTACTGTATTTTTTCCCCATAATTCATCAAAACTGTTTATTAATGTTTTGAAGATCATCTGACATGAACAGTCAGACTAAAGCAATCAGCACACTAAGACGGCATACCGTAGATGCATGGCTGATCAGTGAATTGACTTTAACAGTGCCTTTTTTTGCAGAAGAAGAGATGCGGTGTGTGAATAAGACTGTATAGTGTTTATTCTGGAGGTGAGAGTCAAAGCAGAGTAACATCCAACTAAATCTAACAGGTATAATGTGACTGAGATCAAATTATAAGTTGAATCTCTTGGACAGCAGAGGGAAGGGGTAAAAATAAGATCCTTTAAAAACAATGACAGGACCATAAATTGTAAGCATTTGTGGTCCAATAGTAAGTGTTCCCTTTGAATAACCCCTCATTTGTCATGACTCCTCTTAGCTTCATTTGACAGATCCATCAATTCTATCACTTCTTCAGCCACGTGCTCGGCCACTTTCCTTCCTCCACTCCCCCTTGATTTTCTCCTCTTTCTCTCCAGCTCCTGGCACTGAAAACTTTTTTATGACTTCTCGTTCAAACTCCTCCATTTCGTCCTCTATGGCACTATCCTCTTCTCCATCGCTTTCATCCACTTCCACCATGTCTTCTAAAATATCGCTCAAATCTTCGACGAATTCTTGAAAGCTCATCTGGTCATGAACAAAGACTCCGTCCTTGAAGAACTCGGTGGCTAGCTTTTTGAGCTCTTCTATTTTGGAGGTATCCACACCAACGTCCTCTGCCTTGGCTAGGTATGTTTGGAGGATGGCCTCGAACTCGGGTAAAGGGACAGGGAGCAGCCCCTCAGCCTGAGCACAGGTCTCCAGTGAGTTACAGTGCTGTGGAGGTTTAGGGTTATGCTGGAGGCGGTCTCTCTGGTGGATCCAGTACTCAGGTTGATCAAGGGAGGGTTGGCGGTGTGTATGAGGGGGCATCTTGTCTCTCCACAGATGCTCCTCATGGTGGTCATGGTGGTTGTGGTTACTGGTAGACTTGTGCTCGTCTTTGTTTTTCTGGATGCTGGATTTGTCCTTTTTCCAATCTCCGAAGTGCTTTTTCTCTTTCTGTCCTCCTTTCTTCCACTCTTCTTCTTTCTTTTCCCACTGCTTCCTCTCATTCTTCTTTTTCCAGTCCTTACCATCTTGACCATTTTTAGTCTTCCAGTTGCTCTCGCTCCACTGTTTCCTCTCATCCTTTCCCTTCCCTTTACCATGATTTTCATTCTCTTCCCACTGTTTCCTTTCACACTTTCCTTTCCCTTCTTTACCAAGATCTTTGCTGGTTTTGCTCTTCCACTCACTGTCTTTCTTCCACTCTTTCTTCTCTCCTTTCTGTTTCCAATCTTTTTTCTCCCACTTGTTTTTGCCACTTTCCTTAAAGCCATCTTTTGCTTTCTTCCACTCCTTCTCTCCCTTCCACTCCTCCTTGCTCTTGTGCCACTCTCCATGATCTTTTCCTCCCTTCCTATCCTTCTTCTCCTCCTTTCCCCTCCATTGCTTACCCTCACTCTGTTTCTCGTGCTTTTGCTTTTTCCAGTCTTTGTCCTCCTTCAGTTCTTTTCTCTCACTCTTTTCTGTCCACTCTTTCTTCCCTTCCCTATCCTTCCATGGTTTTCCTCCATCCCTTCTGCTAGCCTTTTCTTTCTTCAGGTCTTTCTCCTTCCACTGTTTGTCATCACTGTGCTTCTTTTGCTTACCTTCCTTAACTTTCTCCTTGTCAAACTTTCCTTGCTCGTGTTTCCCCTTTTTCAACTCCTTCTCCTTCCATTCTGTTTTACCTCCGTCTTTGCTCTCCTTTTTCTCTCCTTCTTTCCATTCAGATTTTTCTCTCTCTTTCCACTCTTTCTTCTCGCCCATGTCGTGTTTGTCCTTCTTCCGATCTTTCTTCTTCTCAGCCCTTTGCTCATCCAATGGTATCCAGGACTGTCTCGCTGTAGATCCAGCTATACTTGGGCTGCTGTCCTCTGGCTGACCACTGGGGGGCAATGTAGTAGGCTTCACAGGTGCCTGAGCTGCTTCACTGGCTGCTGAAGGAAAGACAAGGAGTTATTACAGATACAAATGTTAAAAGTGAGCATTTAAGTGAGAAGAGAAAAATAGGAAAAAAAGAAAGAAATATTTAGCCTTTCCCTTACTATCTAACAACTATCATCCTCCCTACCTCCTCCCTCTGTACCTGATGAGAGTTTTAATTCAGTCAGAGTGGATCTCAGAGTGTCTAGTTCTTTCTGTAGGGCCGAGACAGACTCCAGCTCTCTCTTCATCCTCTCGTTTTCTTTCTGAAGGACAGGGAGAGATGCCATGTCTTTCTTCAACCTACTGTTTTCCTTCTCCACCTCCTCCCACCGCATCCGCTCTGCTGCTCCCTCTGCTGCCTGTCCCTTGGCTACTTTTAGCTCTTCTTTCTGTGCCTGTTGAAAAAAAAAAGAACAGAAAAAGAGGATCCTATGAGAATATTACACACTCAGTAACACGTTTATGCAGATACACATTCATGTGTATATGCATGACACACACACACACACACACACACACACACACACACACAGGAGAAATAAGGGGAGAGACAGAATGGAGTCACACCTGAAGTTGGGCTTGTAGCACAGGAATCTGCTTGTTTTCGTTGGCTATCTTATTTAGAAGATCTGTGCTGTCAGCATCTACTGGGGGTGGAGGAACCTCCGGATTAAGCCACTCCTGTCAAGATCAGCACACACATGGCATCACAATGGATTTCAGAAGATTTCACATGACTTCTCAGAATTATTCTTTTCAGACAAGGTTACATCAAGAAGTGAAACGACTGACACAGTTTGTAGAAAATAGCAGTAATATTGCCAGTGTTGGGGACAGACTCCTACTGAGAATATCACACTAAAAATGTATGCAGTGGCACTTATTGCACTGAAAAGTGGGTACACAACATGTCACGTATAATGAATAAAAATTGAGACTAGAGAGATCACAGACAGAACAGAGAGAGAGAAAAGGAGTTTTATTAACATCAGACTGACCTGTTTTCCTGGTACTTCTGGATCTTTCAGCTCCCTCGTGTTATAGTCACTCTCTGCAAATTATTATGCAAAGCTTAATTTCCATGTAAATAATACACTGTCAGAAAACACAAGCAAAAGCTTTACACTGCATTGCACATTAAAAAAGTGGCTCCTTCCCAAACAACAATCAAGGCTTTTACAGTAAAGTTTGAATTCCTCAGCTGAGTAAGAGTATATATTGTATACATTCTTACTTGCTGATTGAAAACCTTGTATCTCTAATTTTGCTCATTTTCAGTTTCAATTTTTACAAAAAAATCAGAGTAGAAAAGGTGTGGTGGTCAGGCTAAAAATGACTGGTGTACATTGTGGTGATGTGGAAGGTTTTCATTTGACAACAACAAATACTGTAAGCCTTGTTGCGAAAGTGCAGAAATCACCCTTTCTCTTGCTCACACAAGTTTAAAAGCGTGCAGCGCTTTTAAAATTCAATTGTCAGATGCAAAAACAGTTTTATTCTGCATGCACATTCATACAAACACATGCCGTGGGCAAGAAAGCACTCATTCATTCGCCCACACACGTACACACACACAAACACACAACCTACCCTCATCCAGGTCCATGAAGACACCTGCAGGTATAATACACCGCAGTCTCAGAGCACCCTTCATCTTGTCCACTGCTAGTAGCTCATAACTTTCCTATATCTAACCTCTATCATTTTAAAATTACAGCCAAAACTAAATGGGAAGTCTACCCTCCCAACAGCTCACATGGCGATGCCTACCTGAGAAAAAGATGGTCCCAAGGCCTAACAGAATGACGGCACCCAGGATGCACTTGTTCACAGAGAACCCGCTCTCTTCCTCTCGCTGTGGCAACTGAAATTCTTCCTCTCCTTCGTCTTCCTCCTCTGCCCTTCCGATCCGCTCCAGAGCTGCCAAGAGAGACCTCCTTCTCCTCACCTCTGGCTCTCCCTCCTCTCCCGTCTTCTCGGCCCTCTCGTCCCCAACCTCTGAATCCCCTGGGGAGTCTGGAGCAAAGGAAGGGAAGAGTATGAAATCAATTGTAAAAAAAAAAAGAAGCATATTTCGACACTCACTTTGCAATTTACAGGTTTTGTCTTCTTTATGGGTACCCACAAGGCATACACAGTGGATCATATACTTTAAAGATATCCATCATAAACATTTATTTTCTGACATATTTCTTATTTTACAACAAATCTGTTACACATTATTGAGCACAAACTTGCTCTTGCACTTACAGAGATAGATAGCACAGCAACTTTGGCCCTGTAACTGTTCTGATGCTACAGTATGAGACAAAACTCCTCATGGGAGGTAGGACCTGCTTCTTTATAGGCTCTGCTGTGCATGGCACGCTGGTTAAATTGCTCCATTGTCATTCCTTGTTTTCCATTAAACTGCATAAATAAGGCTTAAATCTTAAATAAATCTCCTGGAAAATTATGCAAATGTTTCATTTTGGAACAACAGCGATACCAAGTTTCCAAACTATTTGCGTCACATTTATAAATGGGCCTTGTCTCGAAACTCACTGACACTCAATTCTAGTCAGCAAAGAAAAACCGCATGAGAAAAAATGCACAATAGAGCAAAAGAAGATTCATTTTTTAATGCTGTAGTGAGACGAAGAGCTGCAGACCGAAAACATCACACTGCAAAAAAGTTCTCAGGTCCCAGTCCCTCTGAAGCCAATTTACTTCTGCAGGGTGTCATTCTCTGTCACATCACACTCCCTTCCTCATACCAACCACAGCCTCTCCAGACAACTTCCTGGCCCAGATACTGAACAAGTCCATAACCAACTAGTCCATCAAGTACACTTCAAACACAGATAGTGCATCTGGCTTAGTCTCCGAAAAAAGAAAGGAAATGATGCAGGAATACCACGTGATCTTTGCCATGAATAAAACAACAATTTTCAATTTTCCATTATGTAACTGTGACTTGACCTTTCATAGCAGTTTGTTGAAACACACAATAACCCAAACCACAATCAAATGTTGTGCAGTCTTGTTGTTCGCACCTGCCTGTTTCCCCAAGTCAGTCGTCCTCGGAGACAGGTCTGACTCCTCCCCTTCCTGTTGTAGCTCCTCCCCATTTAGCGGATGCGGTGCTCCTTCCTGTGCTGGCCTCTCTTCTTCCTGTGTAAACTCCACCCCTCCCAGAGTCTCTGTGCTCAGCAGCGAGGCTGGGGGCTCATCAGGGGAGGGAGTTATATGGGTGTAGGAGTCAGTGAATGAATCCGGGTCTGGGCTGGACTGTGCCTGGCCCTCAGCTAGGCCCTCTGACTGGCTGAGCACATCACTGCCAGGGATGGAGCTGCTCGAGACGTCCAAAGAGGAGGGAACGGTGGCATCAGTGATGGTGGTGGGCTCGTAGGTGTGGTGATCTGTGCTGGAGGCTTCGCTTAGCTCTCCTTTTTTCTCTTCTGATACCTGGGTATTAGAATGAGGTCATTAAAATTCCTGAGGGTGCTGCCACTGAAAGGTTTTAGATAACCCTATATTTTAGCATTTTTGCAATTAATCTCAGATGTTTTTTGTTCTTTGAGTAGAAACTTTGTGTTTGCACTATTTTCTGTTTTCTCCTTTTGTCACTATTTAGCACAAACATTGAACAAATTATGAGCAAATGAACAGAATTATTTTAAGACTCTGTCGGGAAGCAGTATCCTAGTAACAGCTTCAATGAGTCACTTTGCAAGTACAAGTGTTAAATTAAAGGTGTGATAATGTGGCTTCATCAGATTTGTGTGAACCACACAGCACACTCTCTGGCCATTCAGAATCTAGTGTTTCCTACGGCTATGGTATAAATAGTTTTAATGTACATTGTGCCACAATTCAGAAATGAGTATTCAGCCAAACAATGGTTCAATCAGAGGATAAAAACAAGTAGAAAGCATTCATTTGCTGACTATAACGACATATTCAGATGAAGCGTCTAACAAATAGTGCTATTACATGGTAGAGGATACTGCTGTCTTACCAGGTGTTCCTCCACAGAGGGCCCCTCTGCAGATGTTGTATCCTCTGCAGGCTGGTTGTTGGCCCCACAGCCTGGCTCATCAATAACAAACACAGAAGCACAGTGAGGAGTCATTTAGAGCAGTCCTTGAAATGGAGCAACTTCTCAGGTTGTTTGATTAATTATCAGAGAGGCAAAGAGGCAAAAGTAGGAAAGTAAGATCTAGAAATTATATTAGGTTTGTGTGTTAGAAATATGCTTTTTCTGTGCCATAAATAATGTCACGGTCGTCAGATATATTATGAAAACCACCTTCTGTAGATGTATGGCTTTCCTCATGGTGCTCTGTCCCTTCTGCCAGAGGCCTCAGGGTTTCAGCAGCAGTCTCCTGGTACAAAAACACACACAGCATACAGTCAAACACACAGACATTAATACCATTGAGATACCATCACTGGAGCAATGCAGGCTCATCTGACAGTCTGTCTTTTGATTAAAATTGAGCATCAGAAATGACTAAGCAGCACTCTTTTCCACAACAGCCACTGCCAAAGTACCACTGAGCAAACCAGTGAGAGTGTGTCTGTCTATCTAGCCCTCAGGCCAGCACTGAAGAGCCAGTTTGTCTTTCTGAATACTAATTAAAGTTGGAAAAAAGAGAATAGAAACATTGACAGTCTTATTAAAGAAACCTACTTCATATTCAGGTGACCCAAAAGAAAATTCAAGTGGGACAAGGAGTTTTCTTTTTTAAAAAATAATGTATTTTCATTGAGGTCATGCACACAGCGACTCCACATATTCTTATGCTCTTTTCAAAGTGGCGATACCTCAGGAGTGAGGATGGTCCAGCTGTTGTTAGTACTGCTGCCGCCAGACATGGCCCCCTAGAGGCTTTGCCTGTCTCCTACAACACAGGAAGAAGATGCACAACAGATTACATGTATGTACATAATAGTTAGTTACAGGTGATTTAACAGAGATCTACGCGATGGAACATACATGCATAACATCACAAAGACTCAGAGTTGATATGGTGCTGGATATAATATGATGTATAGCTATAATTGACTGTGGAGAACTGTGAAGAAATCAAATGAGACTGATGAAGGTCCAATAGAAAATCCTCATTGTAAGTCTTATTATTATCTGCACCTAAGCCTGTTGTTTGATTCCCCAACAACAGTGGACAGAACAGGTTTTTGGCACAGTAAAAATGCACCTAATGAAACAGCAGCAAGCAAATCTTAGTGGTATATAGTTCAGAGGCCTGCCACCGGTCTACAAGTAGGGTGACAGTCTGTATACTGCAGATTAAAGAAATTTACATCCCCTGTTTACACATGCAAAGGATTTGAATGCATGCCTTTGCCATTCAGCCTCACCCATTCTGCAAATAAAGGACCTACTGTAACGTGTTGGTAACACATCGTTTTGTGTGTGTAACACATTGCTGTGTGTGTGTATGTGTGCACGCAGGAAGTCCAATTCCCTGGAAGCATTCAGTTCTTCATTAGTAGTTTATGTGTGTTGTGGGCCTTTTGGTCACCCTGGTTTTTGACTAGCTGGGAAATGTTTTGGCAGAGACACGGGTAACTAAGGCCAGCCCTTTTCTAGAGATACAGGCAGCAGAATGGGCTGTCCATTTCAAAGCTGCTGCTCTGTTAATGGATATCTACTGTACCTTTTTTTTTTAAATTACTACTAAGTAGTTACGAGTTTCAAAGTAAGATAATCATTTGGCAGCACAGTTTTCCCTTATTCTACCTCCGTGTTAGGTATCTGGCCAACAAAACCCCTTTTAGACCTGGATCACTCAAGCAGAATCACAGTCTGATATTTCAATTTCCTTCTACTGCCTGGTCAAGTGTCAGGTATTACAGCTTTACAGCCTTTTCTTTCAAACGGCGGAGGATGATATAGATGCATATCTATTATGTTTAGCCTAGCTTTCTTCAGTAAATGCAGAAAGAACAAACCGCTTACTTCAACACCACACTGTCTAGGTAATGACACACTTCACTCCCCAAATTCAATTCTCTTCCTGCTCTGCAATTTAGGTCTGCTAATCGAGTGCCTCCCAAGAGGAGTCTACTGAATCTAGCCTAGGGCCCAAGGAGCATTGTGGAGGATATAGTGGAATGGCTTAAATAGATATTGGCTAAATATAGCTGCCATGAGATTGACTAGAGATGCAGAAGATGGCCATGGGGAACACAACAGAGCAAGTATTCTAAGGACAGTTTTTAAAAGCTGGCAGCTTTTAACAGAGAAAAAATGATTCTCACTGCCTTGTTGTCTGGTCTCACTCTCTAATCTTTATGGGTAACATCAAATTGAGCTCTAGCTTTGGTATGCTGGGTTATATCACTTTATACCTTAATTTTGCATATTTACAGATCTTTGTCTGAGCTCATTGTTTAACTTAAAAGTAACACTCCAAACATGCAATATCTGCCATCAGTTAAGTTTATGCATCACTCAGTTTTTTTCCATAACAAAACACAACCAAATATATGGTGACAGCTGTGGGGCCTAATCTTTTTATCTTGGTCTCAGCAGGGAAAAATTACCAAAAAAGGTCAAGACTAAACTACAAGTACAGGCCACTAGGACAGCAATGTTAGGCTGTCAAAACAAGCACCATAAGTATCAACACATACAACATATTCAGAAAACGGACGGTTAACACAATAACACACAATGTACACTGACTACTTTGAGTGAAGCAGCGTGACGTATTTAGCAGGAAATGTCATATGGCGGTGAGCTCAAAGGAAAACAAAACTTAATACACAGTTAAACTCACGCACATCTTTTCTTAAACATGCTGGAGGCCAATAAAAGGGAGATGAGTTACTAAAGTTAACTTATTGTTAACATTAGCCATGAAAATTACACTTTCTAACGTTAGTTGCTCCAACAGTCACTCGAAGAACCAGGAAAAAGTGAGCCAAACGACGTAAGCTACGCATTGTTATAATGAACTACGATAAAACATACGGTTGTTACTTTGTAATAAAAACGCTTGTACATCCAAATTCAGGTCATTCTTACCTTGGTCCGCCGCTTTATCTCAGACCCCACAGACTGTCACAGATACACTTGTCTCTTCATCCAACTTGAGAACTATGAGAACATGCCCCCCGTAACTTGCATGAGCCACGCGCCTCTCGTCCAATCACAAGCAAGATTCGCTCTTGTCCCGCCTCTTGTCCTCCAGCTTGACCAATAGCAATGCGGCGTCACACCACTTCACTGGTAAAAACTTCCAAGTTGATTGACACACGCAGGTGATGGAGCGTATTTAGCTTAAAGCATACATTTTTACATAGGTTGAGTTTGAAGTCTGTGACACCAGCAGCCTCCGGCATTTTAACGTTGGTAGTCCATGAGTTTTGGATGATTCCAGGTTGATGCGGATATTTTGGTTGACTATATTCCTGTCCAATATAGGGCAGCTGGAAAACGTCATCTAATTAAGTAAATACGGGCCTTAAATTCTCCTCATAGGCACATAAAAGCATATTTCGGCACCTAAATCAAATGATTGTCTTCTCTTTTTTTAGCTGTACAGTATATGTTAGGTTCAATCAAAACAAACAAAAATACAGACATAAAGTTTTCTTTTTTCTATTCATTAAATCCTTTATTATCACAACAGTTTGTGTTGCTGTACAGTGAACTTCACAATCAGGGGTGCCACATCCCTCCAGATCTCAGATCAGCAAGGTTAAAATGAGGGAACAGACCCAGTCCCACAATGAGCATGCGTAGCATCTGCAACTGTGAAAGTGTTTCCTGCAAACCCAAGAAGAGCATCCTATAGTCACCTGAAAAACAGAAATAAAAATATTTGAAAAATTGGTTAATTTGTACAAAAATATGATTTAGTAATCCTGTTCTGCACTGCAATTGCCTCTTCAAAACTGTAGTAGGTCTCATAAATGTTGCATTACTTTGTACTCCAATGGTAGTTTGTTGTCATATGAGAGAAGACTCATACCTGCCCATGCTTTGCCAGCACCGCTGATCAAACACTTCATCTCTGATGAAATAAAAGCTGGTTAAAATTACACTATAGGAGCCAACAGAGACACTAGGAAAATCAATGTATGACCACTTGATCTACTCTATCAGTATGTCAGTCCAGGATCTCTTTGATGCACCAGCAGCAGAGGAGAAAATAGAGACACTCTTTCACCGACTGGATAAAACTGTAGGCAAAATTTCCTCCCAGGAAGTTCTTGCCTCGTCCAAGACCCATTGCTATGTCCCGCAGGTGCTGTCCCAGCGAGGAGGAGGGCATGGCCTGGGGAAGAGGACGCTGAGGATGCATGGCTCCAGTGAGGGAAAGGAGCAATCAGAAGGAGGCAACAACCAGGGCAGGCAGGCAGGCAGACAGGACTAAGCTTGTGGAACAGCTGAGGTCTTCTCCGTATTCCTGGCACAGTTAGTTCCTCTACTTATAACTTCCTATACAAACTGCAGGCCGCCATCATTCACACCCTGCCTTTTCTCGACTCTTCTTTGCTTTCAAACATCAGCTGATTGATTAAAGGCCTTGTTTAACTTTGCTGTGTTCTGTTCCCCTCTGTTGTACAGTCTCTCCCTAGGCTCTAGTAATCCCTGAATCAGCCCCCTACTGTTAAAGGCTCCACCTATTCACAAACAAGAGAGTTCCAGCAGCTCCCAATACACCACCGTAACTATGTGCCACTTTTTGTTCAGGACAGGTGGTTGATCATACCTTCTAGCAGTTTGCGCTTTGTTTGTTTTAAAACCACTTTGCTTGATTAACTTTGATGGTAAAAAAAAAAAAACCCAACAAGGTAATAAAGCACAATTATCATATCAAAAGCCAAACTCAAAGAGAGATGAATGATATATGTATTTATATATGCAATCTATATTTTCAGATACAGGTGTAAACAGACATGTTTCCCTAAAAACAAAAAACAAGTATTAAAACAGAAACATATAAAGTATAAATCAATATCTGTGCACGCAGTTTGAAAGTAACCTTTGGCTTTTAAAAACACAAATTCAAAAGTACAACATCATCCACAATATCACCACCACCAAACAAACACATTTTTTTGAAAGGATTTTCATGCAACAAAGGCAACTGTGATGAACTATGATAACACAGGAACGGTTCACTAATGATGCAGAGGGTCAGGTGGGTTTGTCTCAGCGCACACACACACGCACACACACACACAGGCACACACACACACACAGGCACACACACACACACAGGCACAGGCACACACACACACACAGGCACACACACACGCAGGCACACACAGTAATGGCAGATCTTAAAGCTCTGCTTTTCCTATCTCTGACCTACAAACACCTGAACAGCCAGGGTGTGAGTGTCTGACTAACCCAGCTGCCACTCTGCTATGTGTTTTTGTGGATGTTAGATTACATATGAGCCCACTTCAGGGTGTGAGAACTAGTTGACAGTTAAGCTTTAGCTTGAAAGATCCCTTCTCATATATCTAGAGTTTGGCCTCAATCTCACAAACTGACTGTAAAAGCTACCTCAGTGCTGTGGTGTCCTCTCTGTATCACTTATCAAATAAGTCTTTAAATATACAACCATGAAAAGAAGGATTCAGATACTAAGCTTACCAGTCAAAAAAATTGATGTTATTTACAGATGGCAAACACATGGTTAATATCCTGCCCAATGGTGACATCAAGTATCTGTGACTCTAAGCTGAATGCAAGAATGTGCATCAGAGGAGATTGCCATCACTGGATCTGTTTGTGTGTGTTGATTGGAGTGTCATTTTTGCAGAGTCTTTGTTTAACTGAGAGGCTTGTGTAGGATTCTCCTGTAGCTGACTACATTTGAATTAAGTACATAAGGTGACTGCATTGAAGTGACGTGACTGCATTGAAGAAACAAGGCACGATCAAAAAGATATTAAAAAAACAACATCATGAACTGAGGGAGGAGGAAGAGGAAACGATAGTGTGAGCTTCTCCCTCCATGTCCTCAAACATTTGTGAAAACAGTACATGGAGGAGCAACATTTGGCTTAACATCTTATAGTTAATAGCAATCCTCCAAAAACACTTATATCTTTATGTTCAGTTGCCCGCCCCCCCAACCCACTTCATTTGATTCAAGGTTTTAGAAAAGGACATTATTCCCTCAAGTGATTAAGAATAAAGCAACATCACAAATACACTAAAACTACTTAACCAGTCACTGCGATGCACTTTGCATCATTTTTTGCAGAGGGAAATTCATTGCTTAGACTGTTCAACATTTCTCATTGGCCACTGTTTAAAGGGGAACTCCTTTAATTACGCTTGTTTACTTTCCGTCAAAATATCTAATAAGTAGATATGGCCCATAGATTGTCAATGCAAACACATACTAAAGAAAAGCGATAGGTCCAAATGATTTGGTCTATGCTTCTCACAATGTACTAGTTATTGTGTTTGTGGGTGACATCATTACAGAGTTTACTTTGAAATCTCCTTTTTGATGATGTGTTCAGGCACAATAACAAAAGATTTTTCTCCCCTCTAAAACAGACCCATTTGTAATAAAAGTTTCCTTTTATCTAAAACTACCTCCCAATGCACACAAGATGGTAACTGTTGATAATCGGCATGGTTTCCTCTGCTGTTAGCAACCAAGTTCATGTTCTTTGGCATGACAGGTGGTGCAGACTGTGTGGTGTCAAGGTGTATGTGTATCTGTGTTTGCAGAGGGATTAGGGAGATACAGCTGTATAGACCCTCCTGAACTCATAATGTCCGATAAGTAATGAGTCCAAAGATTAACTACAGAAACCTGCGTTAAAAAAAAAAAAAGAAGAAGGAGAAGGAGAACATAAATGATGGTCATTGGCATAGCAGTCCCAGGTTTGCATACAGGCTTTTCTCATCACCAGGTATCACTCCAGGGGTCAAAGTTCAAAAGTCTTTAAAAGGGGAGTGGTTGGGGGTAGGCTGGCCCTCCGGGTTAGATTGGAAGCAAACAAGTTAATGCATATTCACCAGGCAGAATGATCTCAAAGTCAGGTTTGCTACTGAGGGGCTCCAGTCACACCTGAAGGGAGAGTTTATGTTTGAGCCTGGTTCAGTCTCTGAATCAAAGAACAATTGCCTTCCAGTTTGTGTTTTGCCTAATATGCTCCAGCAACAGTCAGAGGAGGGAAATCACTTCCCCTAATTTAAGGACGTATGCTCGAATGCACGTCCCATTGATGCCCCTTTTCCGCTCTTCATTTCCACAATTTTTTGTACATGATTCCAAGTATTAGTAAAGAGTTCATGTTTTTTTTTTTTTTTTCATAATCGCATGTTAAGGTTGTTTTTTTTTTTTTTCTTTTAAAAAAAATTGCATTTGTTTTCTGCCCCGTCCTGAAATAAGCAAAGGGCTCCTCCCTGGTTCACAGTAGGCTGTTTGAGAAATTGCAGCAGTGCTTCTCCGTTGTGGAGGGATGGGATGGCCTGATGGTTGGTGGGGTCGAGGAGGGACTGCAGTTCACAGTTTGGCTTTCAGAAAGGACAGGAATATGTGGCAACAGCAGCAAGTGAGTGATTTTGCAGAGAAACTGGTGATTTTTTCATTTTTTGGCTTTCTTTGCTATGATTTGATGGTGTGCATATGTATTCCTGTGGATGTGTGTGTGTGTGTGTGTATATGTGTTAAGTGTAGTGTTGCGTTGTGTATTGTAGCATATGAAGGTGTGTTTGACAGATGTGTTGCATTTCTGTATGGGTGTGTGTATATTTGGTGGAGTATTTTCATTTGCGTTTAACGTCAGACCCTGCGCTCTACTGGCTGTTGCAGACACACTTCGCTACCGGCCGATACGATGGGGAGTCTGTTGTCCATGTGGTAACTGATCAGGTGACTCACACTTTCAAACCGATGGTCTTTTGTACGAACCTGAGAGACAAAAAAAAAAAAATGGAGGTAAATTTAACTACCTACACATATACAAACAGGTGTTAAAACTACAAAAAAATGCTTCTCCCCCCGCTTTGTTATCTCTCTTTCCCTCATGATCTCACTCACCACTCCTTCCGGGTCGACTAGTAGCAGGTGTTTGGGCTGACCCCCCTGCTGTCCTGTGAGGACATACTGCCCGGGCGTAGTCCCAGACTCCCGCACCAGGAAGTCTCCATCGCGGGTCAGCAGCCTCTCTGCTTCCCTGCGACTTAAGCTACCATGGAACCAGGCCTCACACTGCAACTGCTCCACCAGAGGGGGTGCTGCTGTCATTGAGCTTGGGCCACCATGCCCAGAAACCCCCAGAGCATCATCGAATGGCTCTTTAAAAAAAAAAAAGAAAACACATAATGTATACATATAATATAGTATTTCTCTGTTGAAATCCTCAAATGCATGCTCATATAGGTTTTGTTATTTACTATTGTCTGAATTCCTAATTAGAACAAAACATGATTGGACATTGTCAAAATGAACCACATAGTCTCTGACAGTTGTGTGCTATACACTGATAGTGGATGACGTCTTTAATGTGAAAAGCTTTACGCATTCAACCAATCATGTTACATAAAATGCCCCTGTAATGCACAAAGCCACTCTAATTCCCTTATCTTCCTCCAGGGCTGCCTTCTGTGGGCAGAACCATTCTTCAATTAGGCAATCATATAGAACGTACAGTACATTTACTCTGCTCAACAAGAGCAAGTGCTAGACAATGATTAACCCTTTTTCTCTCCTCATGGTGAAAACAGCACATTTTAATTACTGGTATTTTAGTTACAGTTATTATTTTTTCAAGTGACTCAGTTTCCTGGAAAGTTAGTCAGTGTTTTTTTTAGTTGATAGTTCCCCTAATTAATGACATTCCCACCAAAGTTGGGGCACTTACTCATGTCAAAAGCATCTCTGTGAGCGTTTCCATTGGCTGCAACTGGGGGTCGGGGTTTATCCACATTGACATATGAAGGGTCATCAAACAGTTCCCGTCCCCCATCTTTGGCACCCACTGAAAGCAAACAAACAAACAGATATCAGTAATCTTGGCACACCCTTAAATTTCCTAAAAAGCTGGTATTTTAACCAGCTATGACAAGTCAAGACAAGAAACACAAGAGATGGGGAAAATGACATAACAGGGTTGAAAAATGTCCTAGATTTTTGTATTGTGGTACTGTCCTCAAGGACTCGTTTTCATTTTGTTACACAAACCAATGTATAAATAGAAATTTGAAAATTTATTGCTGCTATTACTTCCAACAAAACAAGTTACTTAATCTCTCCATTTTGTGTCTAAATGATAAGTTTGGTTCATCCCTTCCTCCTGATTAACAGTGAATGACAGATAGAGAGAGAAGCAGACAATTGAGTAGAGACAGATCACCTGGCAGAGGCGGCAGAGGATGCTTGTGAATGTCATTCTGACCTGACTGTCCGTAAGGCTGCAAAAACAGAAGCATATAAACAAATAATGAGTCACTGCCACACACACACACACACAAGTATGTCTACAAAAATAATTTCCCTCTGTTCCGGCAAAGGTTGAGTCTGGCCAGTTAAAAGGGTTCGGAAGGTCAGTCGTGATTTGCGCAATTCCAGCTGAGTTACAGTTTCCTGATAATTTACTGAGCTCTTAATCTGATCTGATCTCTTAACTGTGTAACCACCAGTGTCTGGATGTGTTGAATCATGTGTATAAGTAAATCTCCTCTTCCTGGTGTGATTACGTGCACTGTCTCACCAGTGTGGCTCCTGGGCGGGTCCTCATGTCAACAAGTCCACCAGGGGGAGGCTGTTTTCCAGGGAAATTATTATAGTAAGGGACATCAGGAGGTGGGGCAGCCTCATCATCTTCCTCCTCCCATGCAGAGCCATCAAATGGCGCCATTCTGGAGAGCAGTGGTGAGAGAAATGTTAGAGGGGACGAAATACAAACAGTAACTCATGTTTTGGGCTCATGTGAGTGGAGACATGCATAGTTTTACCTGTCATGAGGTGTGACAAGTTTGGGGGGGTTCTTCAGGTACTGTTTAAAACGCAGTTCAAAGGCCTGGCCGATGGTGCTGATGACTTCCTGGGCTAAACCCTCTGAACACTCCAAGATATGACATGCTGCAAGAGAGGAGGAACAAATGACTAATAGGATAACTGCAGCAACATGTTCTCAAATGAAATATGCACTGAGCTAGACAAATATATGCAAGCACAGTAGAAAAATATGTGCATTTTCAGTAATAGTACAGTCATGACACAAGACGTGTGAGTGTATGTCACCTCCATTTAGAACATGTTGAATTATATCTAAAGCGTTGTTTAATATTGCTAGATCCTTAATGTACACGATATAAGCTCATAGATTCGCTCTGTGAGTGCAAAACCAATAAATTGTGCTTTTTTTCCTCCATTACATGGAAAATCAAGCCGCATGTCCGCATATTTAGTGCATAAGCATGAAAAAAGTAGATCCTGCCAAAACATTCAAACAGTTCTGTTACTTCTTATGCCTATTTAGTGGTAAATGTACTGTTTCTTCCCCTGCTCTGCACACTGGGTCTGTAATGTCTTAGCTCAAGTGGGCCGTGTATCCTGATTTGAGAGGGAATAAAAAATGAATAGAGCCATTTCATTTATTTAATAGGATTCATTTATATTTGAATAAAAATTGCTTGTTCGGATTTATTTACAGCATTTTCTGAAAGGGAAATCTCAAGACCTGGTTCTCTGTGTATTGAGAGTGAATGTAGAGAGTAAATGTGTGACTTATGTACAAAAGGAGGAACTGACAAAGCAATATTTAGATCTATATCAGTTCTATGAAATGAACAATGAGAAAATTCAGCATCACTTAAATACAACTTTTTTTTTAAATGTCTATGAATTGACGGATGTTGTCTGAGTTAAGGTGTCATTTTGTTGTTTCTGCTCACCTCTCTGGTTGACTGGGTCTTTGGCCACATATGCTACGTACTCAGCCGTATCCTGAGGGAGACAGGGTAAGACAGTTAGGGGAGGAGGGGAAGGGGAAAAATCGATAGGAGGAAAAAATGAAGGGCAGGTTTAGGATAGAAAGGCTGAGAAGAGGAAAAAAAGAAAGAGAGAAGAAGCTGCAGTCTTTAAGTCGTAACAGAAGTTAAAAAACATACACTGAGCTGAAAGAGAGATGACAGGAAGTAATGAGATCAAGCTTGGAAGAGAAGGACTGCAAACCAGGCAAGGCAGCAATGGAGTGAGTGGTATTTATAAGAATAGACAATGACAGAAGACAGGAAGGAAGGATATGCAGGCTGAAGAAAGATGGAAAAAGGCCAGAGAGATATTCAGGCTGAGAGAGAGAGAGAGAGAGAGAGAGAGAGAGAGAGGGTTGGGTGACTCACTGGGTCTCCACCAGAAGCGAAGGAGATGGACTGCATGTGATGATTGGCGATTATCTGTGGAGAAAAAGAAAGAAAGGAAAAGGCAGAGAGAGAGAGGGGGAGAGAGAGAGAAAGAGAGAGAGAGAGAGTGAGCGAGAGAGAGAGAGAGAATGTGGGTGACATGAAGTATGTGGGAAGTGAGATGAAAGCATGTGGATGGAGAGACAAATGTGGAATCATTACTGAGAAAAGTGCTTTTTCCTCCATTGAGTGCCATCAACTGCAGCAGAGATAAAAACTAAGTAGGGACCAGTGGATGGAACACCTTTTTAACAGTCCATGTTGGATCAATAACAGCATCAACACTTGCTAATGCTCCCCTGCACAATGTGTGGTCTGTATTTGTGAATGGGTATACGCGCTGCATGGCATGTTTCTTTGTGCTGCGTGTTAATGTGTATGTGCTGCACTACTGTATACCATCTCCCCAAAGAAACAAACATCATTCAGTAGCTATTAACTCATTAGAGGTCTAGGAGGAGGATCACATGATGCCCTGTGGCGATGCAGGAATGAAGACGATGGTTAAGAGGGATTTGTGCAGTATCCAGAGTAAATGAGGCAAACAAACCGGAGTGGCTCTAAATTTATCCTGGCATCCCCTGAATGTCCCAAAAGGTAACAACACGGACTTTGCTGATGACCAAATCACAAGAAATAAGAAGTAAGTTTGTAGTTGATAAAAGATATTTTCTTGGTTCCACAATAAAATTTTAAACTACATTTTTATTTAGGTGCAACCATTTCACTAAAATCAGTTTACATAATTTCTTAGTGTGTGAAAGGAGTGGGCATCATTTTTTTGTATTTTTCAAAACACATTCACTGAAATGATCATAAAACTAACTCTGGGCAGATACTGTAATTCAGGTTAGTAGACATAATAATAGATAACAACAATAATTCAGTTTAGATATTGACACAGGCTTTCAAAGACAAATGAATATACAATGAAGTAGGTGTAATACAAATGAAAGCATTTACAATTCTATTAAGTTTGTCTTTAAAAATTGAGTCTGTAGAATCCTTAAAACCACACAAAATCCCTCAAACAGAGAAATCTCTGGGTTTACTGTCCTTCAGTAAACTGTACAGACTAAGAGCACTCTAGGTACCAGACAATCCTCTGGCAACAACAGAGAGCTGTAACAATCAGATGTATCTCTGACTCACAACCAAATGTCTGGCTATCAGGGAAAAATCTAGCAAACACCATAAGATTTTCTCTGAAACTGGTTCCTGTCTCACCTGTTTGCAGTCGGCGGCCAGCAGGTTGAGGCTGCTGGTCGAAATGGTGAGGCTGATTGTCATGCCAGCAAACTGTAGGTTACTCTTCCCCAGAATAGACGTCAGACAGCGAGACGAAGGCTGTGGAGGAGAGGGATGCGGTCTAAGAGTAGTAAACAAACAAGGTGCAGAAACGGAAAACTACAGGGCTTTTTTTTTTTTTTTTTTTAACTTCAACAGGGCACAATAGTCTACTGAGTGCTCCATGCCTGTGCATGAGCCTGTGGGTGTATGTGTGGAAATGCCTGTGTGTGTGGGAGTGAGAGAACAGCTGCAATTGTGAAAGTGATCCTGTCTACAAGGCCAACTGTGACCAATGGTGAGTAGACAGGACAGTTCACATACTGTAGGCTTGACCATGAGCATCACACGGACCACGCCAGCAGTACTGTGCCAGCCCGTTTATCCCAATCCTCCTCCTGTTCTCATGGCTTTCATCCATATCTGCTTCAAAATAATTGGAGTATGCTGCATCAGGACAGGATGCACATGCTCAGCCATATTAACCTCAGTCCAGCCAAATTAGAGAGACTAGTCTAGTTTAACATATTTTAGTTTAACTGTATTTTGCCTGGTGTGCTGCATTGCCAGACATTCCTTGGTCAAACCCTGCTATGGGAGTGCGCTGCTGGATTTAGCCACCTGTTTTATGGACTGTTTGGGTGGATGTTTTTAGTTTTACAGGAATACTGTGCACAGAGACACAGTCTTTGAAGCAGCAGACTGGCAGCCATGACTGCTAATCCTTAGTGCTTCTTTGGCCTAAAACTGGCTCCGTGCAACCTACCACTCCACCTCTCCAGCCTCCCTTGTGACAAGAAGGAAGGAGAGAGAGAGACCAGAGAGTGATTGGTAATTACCTGCGAGTAGCCCGCTAACCACAGAAGTGTACAATCAGCCTAAATCAAGATGTGTGTATGCGTGCGTGAGAGAGTGTGTGAGGATCTGAATAGCCAACTGACCACAGAGTGGACAATCACGCTAAATCTAGCTCTCATCCAGAAAACCCTTTACCACTGCCGCCCACTTAAGCCGTATAAATAAATAATGTCCTGTAAGGGTGTGTGCTGGTGTGCGTGCTGTGTACCTTTCTCCTGCGCTGTGCTCCTTTTGCTCCGGGCACTGCCTCGCACACCACCGAGATAGCCTCCCTGAAACATTACCAACATACAAGTGTTGCAACAGCACGTCATTAACCCTCACACCTTCCTGTATTCACAATTATGTGGATTAAATGAAGTCTAGCAATGGGTGATTGAATTTATCGTCCCTGGCAACTGGATTCGTCCTTGCCACAGAGACAAAAATCACTAAGGAAACCAGAAGGAAACCACCAGGATTCCAGAACATTCTAATTTAGGGGCTGAGAGAGCAGCAGACATGCATATATACACACACACACACACACACACACACACACACACACACACACACACACGCGCACATATGGGCGCAGACACAGTCAGGCATTAACACAGCAAGAAACAAGCAAGCAAGCAAATGAGAAAGGAAACGGCACAGAAAACGAGCAAACAAAGAAATGTACGTGAGGCGAGTGGTGCATGTGAGTGTATGTGGCCAACATTTCTGAAAATCTAACCACACTTTTACCTTCTCGCCCCCACATGTACAAACGAGAAATGAGTTCAGAGAAAAACTGTAAGCCAGCAGCAGATGAGCAGTGCGTGGTCTCACCTGGTGACCTGAGTTCTGGTGTTGAAGTCCAACGCTCGCATGGACTGCAGCACCTCCACGCAACCCATGTACTACACAGGAAACAGGAAGGCCACACATTAGCATCCGACATTTCCTACATTGCAGTCCCATTGGACAGACGGAACACAATATGGGCAACAGAGGAAGAAAGCAACAGAGTCCTTTCCTCATTTCTGTGTTAGATTCTGAAAGCATGTAAAAGAAGGCTGTTTGTAGAGAGAGAAACTGACTTGGAAGTTGAGAGAAAGATTTGTAATTATATATTTTAAGTTAAGGGTTAGTGAGTGTGTGCCAGTCACTTACCCGTACAGTGTAGGAAACACCGGTGGTGCTGACCACGTTGTCGGAGTGCAGCCAGCCACGGGTGGGCTTGTTGACAAAGGAGCCATGGCGCGTCCACTCATCTCCTCCCAGCTGCCCTCCTTCCACCCGTGCCCTCCTGGACGCCACTCCCAGCCGGTTCATGTCCTGTAGAGGAGGTCGGGGAGGGGGAGAAGGAGCGGTTAGAGGGGGAACCGGGTGGTGAGGCGGAGGGGAGGAGCCAGAACTGCTCCTGTCGTCCCCAGAGGACTCAACAGGGGCCTGAGGCTGCTGCGGCCTGCTTGAGGCCTTGAGTCCTGGGAGAAGAGTGGCAGAGACACCCAGACGAAGGGATCCCATCCTGGGGAAGAAGGAGCAGAGGGTGGTGGGGCTGTTCTCAGCCGGGCGGGGAGAAGAGGGGGGCAAGATGGGAGTGAGAGACGAGGAGGAGAGAGAAGAAGGTAAACCAGGGGAGGGAGTGAGGGGGGTGGCAGGACTGGAGGGAGGGAACGATGAAGGATTGGAGTTTGTTTCATCGGTTGAGCTCAGCGATTCACTCCGAAAGTGGGTGTACTTGGTTTTTGGGACAAGCTCCATAATGAATCTGCAGTGTCAGTTTTTATATCCGCGCAAGTCCACACAGGCTCTAGTGATTCAATCAAAGTCTCTTTGTTTCAGTATTCACAGTTTCTCTCTGAAAGGACACACAGCCATCTGTCTGTCTCCCTCAGCATAAGAGCTGCATCCATCTGTCTGGTTGTCTGTCCTCCACTCGTTACCAGGCAGCCAAAACGAAACTGCTTTAAAAACGGCTTTATCCACAAGGAAAGCAGAATGAGAGAAGGCGAAGAGGAAAAGTGGGGTGTCCCAGTTAATGGTAGAATGCAGATGAAAAAAGTTTGTATATAGTGCACCAGTGTAGATCATGTTGTCATCAGTTCACTTTTTAAATCTACTTCAATGTTCATTGTGTTCCCAGAGACTGATGATGACATGCTCTAAGAGTTCATCTTTGAGTAGTGTTTTTGCCATAATGTAAAACAATATCTGTGAGTATCTTGTCCCAACTTAATAGCCTCTCAGTGAAGGCCAGTTATCCAGC
This sequence comes from Thunnus thynnus, assembly GCF_963924715.1. Lineage (NCBI taxonomy): Eukaryota > Metazoa > Chordata > Actinopteri > Scombriformes > Scombridae > Thunnus > Thunnus thynnus. The sequence goes on along the minus strand of NC_089526.1, from coordinate 16,061,538 downwards.
TGTCGCCAGCACCATGGAGAATCAACACAAGTGATTGTCTCTCAACGGCCCCTCGCAAGTGTGTGTTACTGCTCTGAGGGGTGCGCACTTGTACGTGGTGTGTTTACACACGCGTGAGGCAGCTTCTTAAATTGCGTCTGTATGTGTGTGTTGGTGTACGCACATGTGTGCATGTGTGAAGCACCTCCCCTCGGCAGCTCTATCCTGCTTGACACAGGCCCATAAAAATCCTATTAGCAGCCAACGAGGGGATCGCAAGGGGGACGCGTGCACTAACACGGCAGCAACACACACACAATACACAGCTCCAATAGGTCGATACTACAGCAAGCACCTGCAGAGCTCAATGAAGCCCAAAAACTGCTTAAGAAGAGAGAGGAGGCTTACTAATGTATGTATGGCTAGTCTCCAACTCAGCACGCTTCCTTCAACATCTACTTTTCAGGTGCATCGTTTTCTCAGATCTTTCAATTCTTCTTTTACTCCCTCTCTCTCTTCCTCCAAATGGTTTCATGTCCTCTCTGAATGGCCCTCACTCTCTCTCTCCCCGCTTCTTCCTCTTCTTCTTCTCTTTTCTTCCAGATTACTTCTTGCCCGGCCTCCTTCCCTCTCTCTGCACTCTTTTCTCCCTTCTCTCTGTCTCCTCTCTTCTCCTGGAAGCCCTCTCTCTTCCTCCACACAATATACTCCGCCAACCTCTGTCTCTCTAACGCCTCCGCCCTCTCCCGCGCCACCACTTCCTCTCTCCTCTTCCAGATGATCTCTCGCTCCCCCTCGCCCCCTCCCTCGTCTGCTCGCCCGTTCTCCAGGCTGTCCTGTTTAACAGTCCCTCTGTCTAATATATTAATGGTGAGCCCTGTCTTTCTGCCTCTCTTACCTCAAGATTAGGGATGGCTAGAGGCTAGGCATGGTCACCTATTTAGACACCAGTAGAAAAGAGAACCAAAAAAGTTAGTACTTAAGACTGGGCCGGCAGAGTTGGGCCCGTTCCTGACTGAAGTTCCTGATATGGCTAAAACAAGTGAGGCTGCCTCGGTTCATGAGTGTTCCCTAATACTGGCCACCTAGGTTAGGATGTTTTTTTTTCTGGAGCACCATTAGAAAGTGGTATGTTGAGTCTGAGATGTTGTCTGTGTCTGGTACAGTGACACACACTGCAGTAGCACGGTGGTGATGTAACACTGGAGAATGTAGGTCACTGGCTGATGACGACTACCGGTGGGCTTGTTGTGATGGTAATGAGAACTGATTGGGCTGATTTGAACTCCCAACCCAGGGTTCCCTGAATGGTGCTGGAGGCTCATCAGAGCTCAACGTGAACTCTCTCGCCCAACTTGAAATGCTCGATTAAAACTGCTCTCTGTTGTTATACTGACCTCTCTGTGCCCGACTGCTCTCGCCCTGATACTTTATTACTACCTAGTTCAAACAGCAAGCCCAGATTATAGTCAGTTACCTGAGAGAAGAGTGTTGACACAGTCTCGTGTGATATGAACAAGCCAAGTGTTATATTCTGGAACTGCTTCCTTATCTAAGGTTGGGCTTATCAAGCAGCGGGTCAGCTCTCAGTTCTATTACTAACTACTGCACAGACACCACATTATACCTCATATTCTGCATAGTCCAACCTCAAAGGAAAACAACAGTCTGTTTACATTAACAGTCTCTCACAACCAAATGCCAAACACACAAAACTGTCTGCAGCGGTTTGACCTCAATAAGAGGCAAGGCTACACCTACAGTCCTGCAGCAAGCTGGCTAGCCGGCCTACACCTCAGTGCTGTTGAGGCACTAGTTATATTTACAATCTCTTGACCTTTACTCCCTCAAAGGAGAGAAAGGTTTGCAAACACCTTGCCTAGATCACTTACACAAGGTTGTGAATTTGGCACCAATGTTTCAGTGACGCCAAGTGAAAAAGCTGATTTTTCCACACGCTAACATTTCAGAACTTAACTGTGTCTGAAGTACAGCGCGCCAGCTTGTAGTGGGCGCTGGATGCATGGCAAAGGAACAGTCGCCTACACCAGTCTAGCACCACGGAGGGATTGTCTAGCAATTCTAGCTAGTCATCCATCTGGTCTTGGCCAAAAAGCACCATGGAGGATCCAGTCACACTCATGCACTGCCAGGCTGGCTGGGATGATCTCCAGAAAGCTGTAAAGAAGTATGGCCGGAAAAGTCACAAAAGACACCCAGTATTTGGATAATCAAACCAGAACAAACAAAACAGACTATCACACCCCTAATAAAACCAGAGATTAATCCAGTGAGGGAATCAGCACTCTAAAAAAGGCAAAAGATCCAACATAAATGGACTTATTAACACTAGAGAGGAAAAGCACAGGTGCGTTCTCATATATAGGGGTGCACTCTACAAGCAGAGTTAACTCTCGTCCTGCCCGAGGATGTTTTAGTGCACAGAACACAGTGTAGGTCAGGTGACTGCAGAGGAGATGACCCTCTACATGAGGAGAAATCCTGAGTCACCTACACAGACAGTAAAAGGAACTAGCTGTCACAAACATAGCACACCTAATAATCAGTGATTAGTGGCCTGAGGGCCAAGCAGCTGCACAGAGTGATATGTACAAGTGGAACCAGTACCATAATCTAATTCATCAAGTCACTCCTGATAATGGCACATCAGCTTGACTGATGAAGATGGTAGCTGTTGTTGATTAAGGTGAGATCAGGACAAACAGGGCTAAGCTGACTCACACAAGACAGGATAAGGAGGGGTAGACAGAGGACCTGAAACAACCCTGATTCTGGGAGACTGCTGAGCTCCACATAGACAAAGAACGTCTGGTAAAGAAAAAATAAAATCGTCTAAGAAAGAAACTCTAAAAACTGCACACAGTAATGGACTAACCCAGTCTTCTGCTTCTTATCGACTAAGTATATACAATTACCAAATGGAGCAGCACCAGTTTTAAAAGATAAGACAAGGATAAAAGAACTTTACATCTTGTTCTGTCTGCAGCTGCCGCCTGTTGCTATGGCAACAGACATTAAAAAGAGATGCCTGTGGAGGATATATACACCGAGAAGTCCCGACAACGGTGGAAACCTTCAGACAAAGAGCTAACTGCTTTGTCAAAAATCACATGGCAGCAGTTAGTTGCCGCATCAAAGACTTCACATTAGATCTTTTTCTCATCTAACAGGAAGAAAAAAACTACAGACTCCTAGAAAGATCAATAGGTTTCTGGAAATGATCAAAGTTTAACCGGCGTCGCGCCAGCCATAAAACCCAATCAATGTTGACATCCCATGTCGGCTGCATGCACTGACTCCAACTATGTCTGATATTATTTCAAAGAAAAACAATCACTTTTTCTAATTTTCTAACAGTAGAAATAACACAACTACAATAACCATTTACTTCTAAAACACTGTTGTTTAAAAAACTTGCATAAAAACAACCTGAATATTCTGTGCAGCAGCTAACAAAGATAATGATTGTATAACATCCTGCAGAGTAGATCCTATGCTCATAGAGAATAGAAAATCATAAGTCACAAAGAGAGTCTATATTTCAAAAAAAAGAAAAAAAAAAGTATTTTGAACTGTCCTGTATAAAGTGAGTCTAATCAATTTCCCAAAGAGTTTTTAATGAATGGTAAAACATTAATAGTTCCCTTTTTTTGGTTTAAAAAGCATACAGTTGATAATCCATGGTGATTCATCTAAAGCTGGGCTCCATATTCACATGAGAACCATATTAATGTTTAAACAGCCACAGACTGTCCGGTCATCCGTCCTCTCCTTCCTCTTTCTGGCTCTCCGTCCGTCCACTCCCTGAAAAACGTGCTTCTCCTCTGAGCCGCTCTTCCGCTCGATTAATTCACAAAGTCACTGCCGGCAGCTCCTCTCCATCTATCCTCTCCTCTGTTTGGCTGCCTCATCTCCTTTACTCTTCTCTTTCCTCCTCTGTCTCTCTCTCTTTCTCTCTCTCTCAGCAGATGGTGAAATGGCAGAGCTGCCAGGATGGACAATGGCACTACTTCATTGTGCTCCTCTTCTCCCCTCACGTCTGTCTCTCATTCCCACTTTCCTTCCACCTCTGTGTGAGGGACGAGCACGCTGTCTGTCCTCCCCTCCTCCCAGTCTGGGTGGGTGATGCTGCCTCCCATTCTCTCTCTTACCGTCTCTCTCTCTCTCTCTCTCTCTCTCTCTATCTCATACACACACACAGGGCTGTTGCCTCTGCCCTCCCCACCTCTTTTTCACCCATCCTACCTCCTTCCTGTTTCCTCCCCTTCCCCCCACCTCCTCTCTGCAGCCTCAGTTAAGCAGTGTACATGTGTATGCACAGCAAGATGCTGCGCTCCTGCACATTAATGCACACACTCCAAGGGGAGATGGAGATGTGGAATAAGGGAGGAAAAGAAGGAGGAGGGGGTATAAGTAGGGAGGGGGGGGGGTCCATGTTGGCTATTCAAGGCTCCTCCCTTATGTTTGGTAACCTGAGAAACAGAGTGAAAGAGGGAGAGAAGGAGAGTGGATGGCGATGTTCACCCTCCCTCTATGGGCTGTGCAGAGTGTGATATAAGGTCACTCTATATAACCTTGATGAAAGTGGACAGATTAAAAAAAAAGAGAGAGAAAATCGACTGGTTTTCACACAATAAATATTCCGTTTGTTACTACATGGCTAGAGCTCTCTAGGGAGAAAGGACAGGTTATTACCAAGCAAGCACAATAACAACTGAGTGATTCTGTAAAGGCAGACAGAAAGCAGAGATCCCAAAGATTGCTCCCGACATTCAAGCGCATCTAAAGAGAAGGCAGTGTTGCGGAAAGCGGAGGAAACCACCCATACAGTTGCACAGGAACCGACAGAGTGGAAAGCAAGGAGTCCTCAAATGACACCCCAACATATTGTCCCTGCAGTACTACGTTTGACCACTACACTGTGATCATGTAGTCTAGTCTAGTGCCCTCAGGGACTGTGAAGGATGAAAATCAAGAGAACTGCAGAGTACTACAGTGTCAGTCAGGATGATAGCCGTCACCTTACACCACACAGTGATATGATTGGCGAAGACAGCCCCCACCCTCCACCTGAAGCCCGCACCATGCCTATAACCAGTCAAACACACGACACACTGTGGCTTGGGGTTGACAGGAAGATAATCTTGTGGTTTTTTTAAAACTGTATATGTTTCAATGTGTGAGTTTTTTCTTGTGCTACCCTGAATTGATATTCAAAAGACTCAGTAGCCAGTTTATTAAGTACTCCTACCTAATTGAAAGCAGTCTAATAAGGCAGCCTTCTTTAATGAGGCTTATAATGCTCAGTATTTGACCATAATGCAATACAATTCATCAGCATCACAATCTACAGCCTCCGAAATGACCATAAAGTTGAGTCAGCACCTCTCTAAAACATTTAAACCGTTATAAAGGTAGGGTGTATTGCAGGGCAGTTGTATTGGACTGCATTCATTTTAGCTAGCTCTATGTAATACACTGGCTTCTGAGTGCAGTTAACTATAACTCACTCAAACCACAATGAATGTATGTACATTGGGCTGCACAATTAATCATGCATGACTTCAGTTGCCAGTTTTAGATAATTGTAGAACACTGCTATACCAGCTATATTGAAACTTACTGCATGCTGCCAGGGAGAACTTTTAAATGAGACAAAGATGCCAAACATACAGTAAAAATAGTTTGTTTTTTCAAATGACTGTAAGGGGTGAAACAATGTGATGTATCGTACAGTATTGCTCCTTATGAGACTGCACTTGGTTCAAAATCTGTTGAATAACGCCCCTGTTTTCTGCTGCTGAGAAGCCAATCTTAATGGTTCAAACAAAGCTCCTCTTTTTCAATTCAAAGTCTCAAACTATAATAAAATTACACTAGAATGAAGTTGAATTGCAACACATTGAAAATAAAGAAAAATGGTTGATGATGAAATGACGATTAATCATGCAGCCCTAAATTTACATCAATCTATTAATCACAAGATCAGTTTTTAACCCTCATTAAGAGAAGTGGGCCAAATGATTATTTCTAGGAGAGTTTACCTACTTTAATCTGTCCTTTAAAGCTCTCAGTCATGTTAAAATGCCACTGCTACAACCGATTTACATATCAGACATGAGAGGTTTGACCTTTTTATTAACATTACATTGTGGTTTGAAGAAGCAACCCCTTTGCCACCGTGTCACGGTGTGTTTTCGATTAGGTGGTTGTATCATTTGAATGTCTTACCACATATTCCATTGGCCAACACAGGCTGCCTGTGAGTCTGTAGCCCTAAAAACACCAAAGTGCACATCAGCACACAATACACACACACACAAACACACACAAAAAATCCTCAAGGAGCCAATCACAGCGTGCTCCAATGCCGCCCTTGCAGCTTCTTGACTCCCAGCATGCATTGCTCCCTGGATCAGCTGTGGAGAGGGTCATGGGACCTTCCTTGATATAAATGGCCCGGTTGATCAAGCACAGAGAGACACAACATTGACATTAGACAGAGACAGAGTGAGGTTGAGAAAGTAACAGAGAGTCAGAGCAAGAAAGAGCAAGAGTGAAAAAGAGAAAAGCAATAATCCAGTGTGCATGTTGAAACACACACTTTGGAATGAAAGGAATTAACTGAAAGGACCGCATGTGTAGGATGTTTGTGTCTCAGCTTGCCCAAACGCGAGTTTGTTGCTAAGCATGCAGTGGATGGAATAACACTGTGTGGAAGCTACAGCTCAGTATTTATTAGATGAAACAGTCAGACGGACCGAGACAGAGCTCTGGATCTAATGCACACGCTGCAGGGCCACATCTGCTGTCTGCTCTTATATTGTATGTGTGAGTGTGAGTGTGAGTGTGAGAGTGTGTGTGTGTACGTATGTAATCTGATTTGACCCGCCTCACTCACACTAGGCCAAAAAAAAACGAGCACGGATGAGTAAACGGGCCTAGTGACTGCTAAACCCTGTCTAACATCAGTTCAAATTATGGAGACAAGTAAGACAAAGATGATGATGATGAAGATGATGAGCTCAGAGGGAATAGTGGGAGGGAGCGTGACTGAACAAGGCAAAGCCTCTCCGATTGGCAGAGACGTGCAGACACACACGTATATGCGGACAGCCAAATGGCAATCAAATTTTCAAAAATTAGTGGTGGGAGTGAACATTAGATTAGCAAGGCATTCAGCAGGAGGCCTTTCTGCTGGTTTCATGGCTCACCACGCACACAGCAAACATGTGAGCTGGCTATTTTGGGTTGTGCCAACCCCCTCCACCAACCCCCTCTAACCACACTCCTTCCATCATTCCCTTCCCTCTGTCACTCTCTGCCTCAACTTCCCCCTAGTTTCAACTGTCGTTTTTTTCATAAACAGTGTTATTTCTTCACCTAAGTTCCCAGTCCACCTAACTACCCTAAATACTTCAAATACTAAAACGTGCTTGCCTCGAGTTTCAATAAATGTCAAGTGCCAAATGTTTGAAATGCTTTATCAGGTTTTGTTTACATATTCGTTGATCAGGTATTTCTTGGATGAAGTCATGACTTTGCCAATTTTATACAGCTGTAGTTCAAGTTCTTGTTTGGCTGATTGGTTTACAGTAAGACTACATTAAATGCTGTCGTGCTTGAGGAAGAGAAGAGTGTGAGAGGTTAATTGAATAAAAAAGTGTTGGAAAAAAAGTTTATATTCCTTAAAATAGCAAAACTCAGGTATTGCAATGACACCAAATTTAAATAATACATCTTCCTTGTCTACTTAACCAGAATCTTTGTTAACAAGTTGAGGTGAACATAAACTCAAGACCTGTTCCTGCATGAGGAGACATCTGTCATGAAAGAATATAACATTTCAGCTGTAAAAATAGGTGAGAGGCACAAGTATTTCCAAGTCCCTGCTCTGCAAACACATTTCAATCCATCTAATAGTTGATTCAATAGTTTTTTTTACTGTATAACCGTACTGCTTCAACTATTTAGGTTGTGTTATCTGATATAAGTACATCATGCAGAATCATTTTGTTTTAGCAAAAATGTTTCCAAGTCAATGTTTTTTCAGCTGCTCAAATGACAACATCGATTTTTATCACTTTAACTGATTTTTGTCCAATTTTAAGTGAAGCATTATATTAAAGTGCTTTTCTCCTCTTAAAACTGTTGCAATGCTCTGCATCTGCCAAGCAGTCTTGGGCGTGTTAATTATCTTATGGGTGATTTATTATTCCCAGAAATCACTACAGGGAACAATCTAGAGCTTTAAACTGGTGATAAAAGCCAAGGACTAACCAGGAAATGAGAATTTAACCTGCTCCAGACCTGTCCACCTAAAGTGACCCTGCTTGCCAGAGGAGCAACTTCAATCTCACACCCAAACGCATAACCAAGAAAAGTGGAGAAGCCTGCAAAAGGAGGTGACTATGCAATCTCAGCTATCTGCATAAAGAGATATTGGCCATGATAAAGCCTCATAACGTACATTGCACAAGAGAATCATACTAATGCACGTGTCAAAAGGCAATAGCGCCGTATCAATCAACTGTGTGAGTACAGTCCTGTTTATGTAAATAACACTCAAGCTGCACTCACTTATTTTACACATCACACAGGAAAAAAGATTATAATCAAATTGTGGTTGACACAATGTAGTGAACATTGAGCATGTTGCACTCGACTGAGCAGCGCAGGAGGAAACACAGCTGAGGCTCAGTCCCATTGTGTAGAGGTAGAGACGGACAACCACATGCTATGACCTCAAAAACAAACTCATACAGTTTGTTACCAGGACACATACACACCAGATGGAAACACACAAGCAAATAAAACCAACACCGACAGACAAAAGTCTCACAAACACAAACACGTCAGACACAGACAAACATCCTCACACGGAGAGACACGCACACAAAATTGCATTATGGCCTGTTGATGTGGAGATTTACAGTCTTAACATGTTTACCACAGCTTAGTTCCTCACCACTGTGTTTCATCAATGTCAAAGTTTCAAGTAGCACTAATTTGAGGCTAATTTCAGCACTAGCATTCACTACTTACAAAAATAAAATAAAATCAAAGCTTATTAGAGTGACTGTGTGTATGTCTGCGTGCACGAGCATGCACACCTGTCAAAGTGAAGCTGTAACAATCACAGGTGTCACGCTGGCCCGTCAATCAGGACCTCAGCTTTCACTGCTGATTGATTTGGTTTGAGCAGAATTGGACAGATCCAATTTTAATCGAGCGGATTTTGGATTGTGCCAATGCTGTGATAGAGTGGCTGAGATGCTCCGCTTTGACTGACAGATTGTGTCTTGGACTGTCCCTCTGTTTGTGTTGTTTTTGTCCTTGTTTGTGTGTGTGTGTGTGCGTGCACGGGTCTTGTTTGACTGGCTCCTGACATGTCTGAATCTACCATTTTTTGGATCAGGTGTTGATTGGACCCTCTCTTCCCCTTCCATTTCATCAGCGGAGATAACTTCGCCATATATCATGTCAGGGGCTGCTGGCCTGAGCGGTGTGGCTGACCCTGATAAGAGAACCGAACCTACTGCTTTCAGTCGCCTCAATCATCCCACATACCCTTGAGTCTGTGTCCATAATAGTCTGTCTGTCCTTCACTCCTTCATGGTGAACTTTCACTCTGTCACAGTGACCCTGATTAAACACATCTTGGGTGTGTTTTGCTGATAGGTCTCCATGGATACGCTTGACACAGAGGAAATAGTGGACCATAATCGCCAGTTTACTGTGTGACTGAGCAGATTTGAGCGTGCATGCTGTGATAGGTTCTATGGCTTATCTCACTGACAACTCACTACAACCTGAAGAGTTTCAGCTCAACTCTCGAGACTACCAGGACCATTTTAGTACAGATTTTAGACTCAAACACTTAATTTATGGCTGCAAATTTAGAGATTAATCTGCCAACTATTTCCTCAATTAATCTATATGTTGTTCATAAAATGCATATTTTGTTCATAAAATGCAATAGAACAGTGTATCCATCACAATTCTTTTAAAGCAATTGCTTGTTTAGTCCCACAAACAGTCCAAGACACAAAGACGTTTAGGGTAGTATCATATCAGAAAAAGACAAGCTGAAAATGCCAGAAGGTGGGACCAGAAGACGTCTGCCAGTTTTGCATGACAAGTGTCGCACACAATGAATTGACTACCAAAGTAGCAGCAGATTAATTTTCTGTAGATCAACTAAATGATTAATCAACTAATCATTTCAGCTCTAACTCAATTTGAGAGTATTGCTGCGTCTAATATAGAATATAACCAAAAGGCATTTCAGTGATCTTTTATGTATTCATTTGCTGAAAAGACACAAGCTTGGGGCCACTCAGTTGACTTCTCATCATTGCCTATTTTGAACTAAACTATAGTGCTTCACAGTGACTGTAATTCTTCAGTGTGGCTTAACTGGAAGCTACTGAAACTCTAAACTCAAATAACCTAACTTCTTTGACAGCGCGAAGGCGAATACAAGTTAAGCTAGTGTGTGATTAAGGGGAACACTGTTAAGGGGAACACTGTTCCCCTTAATCACCCGGCAGGCTACTCTGTATCGTCCAAATATAGCCTAATAACACGGCTATACAAAGGCAGAACGATGCTTCCCAACGGACACCACTAAGAGAGTGGGTCAAACATTTCCTCAAAGTTTTGATATGTACACCGACGGTGGTAGACACTGACGCACAGCACGCACAGTCCAAAAAAGTGTGGTCAACTTTGACGAGCAAAACTTACCAGCTCTCTTCCTCCCTTTCCGTCGAGTTGCTCCCCCTGCCCACCAAGCTGTAACTGTACAAAGTTCAGCTTAAATTTCACCTAACGTGAGAGAGTGTCGATGTTTTTTTTTGTCCGCCCGCCGCCTTACAGTTTAAGTTAACTTCATAAAGAGATGTGTCTAAACTTCTTCTTTCCTCTCCCTTTCCTTCCCTTCCTCCTCCCCCTGCCTCCCCCCTCCACGGTCACGACAGAAGCCACTTCCGCGAACAAATGGCAACGTCATCTGGCCGCGGATGTGTGTGTGTTTGTGTGTGTGTTTGTGTGTGTGTGGTTAGTGTGTGTGACCCTGTTTTGCACCTGGCCTATTCACTGCGGATTACGCAAATGTAGAAATCCCAGATTGCAAGCCAAAAACTTTAGCAATGAATTTACCTTAAATAAATACCACATGCGAACAAGTTAAGTTTTGTTTTTACTCCTTAGCTACCGAAAGATCATGTCTGCCTGTAGTTTTCCAAATGAAAAATCCCTTCTGTAAACTATTATCGTCATCTTAATTTCGATTTTGTTCTAATTTGATCTACTAGGAACCCTGAAGTAGGTTATTGGGTATATTGCACTGATCAACTATAGGATTTCACATTTTTAAAATATTGGGCTATTTGTAAAGTATACAGAACTGTGTTTCAAACTGTGTGACTTGCTTGTAATAGTCACCAGTGGTGGAGGAAGCATTCAGATCCTTTACTTTATTAAAAGTACCAATACAGCAATAGAAAAATACTCCATTACAAATAAAAGTCTCACATGAAAAACTCCTACTTAAGTAAAAGTACATAAGTATTAGCCGTAAAATGGACTAGTAAATATGTAAAAGTACACGTTTGGTCCCTCTGACTGATATGTTATTATATATGACATCATTAGATTATTAATACTGCAGCATCAGTGTTAGAGCAGCATGTTACTGCTGGAGCTGCTGGAGGTGGAGCTAGTTTTAACTACTTAAATACAGTTAAATACTTTAGTCCAGTGGTTCCCAGCCTAGGGGTCAGGCCCTTCTAAAGGGTCACCAGAGATATCTGAGGGGTCGTGAGATGATTAATGGGAGAGGAAAGAAGAAAAAACAAATCTGTTCTCAGTTCTTGGAATTTTTCTCTTATCTGATTTTTGGTGAAATATTGGATCATTTTATTATATTTCTGTCTCCTTTCATACTCTAATTGGAACTTGAGCTGGAAGAAGCCAAATTTCACTGCCGTCAGTGTTGCCATCTGCTGTGTCAGTGTGTATATGACAATAAATCCTTGTGAATCCTCATTTGAACATTTATTGAAATGAAACCACGTGAGAAGTTTAGAGGGAAAAATCACTATTTAGTGGAGCTGTTAACAACTCTCTAGCCCTTTCATGCATGAATTATTAAATCACAGAGTAAAAATTTTGTTTATTGTTTATTTTTACTCTTAAACAAGTGAAAAATCATGTCAGTAACTTTTTTTTTTAATATATTGAATTTTGAAATGTGTCCACTGCAGTGGACACCATGCATCAACAGGGTAAAAAGTGATTTATGGAAATCAATATAGGCAATATATATATATATATAATTTTATTACTAAGAGCAAATGGTATGAAAACACATAGACACTTTAGATAACAACAACAATAGAGAGGATATTTGAAAAACAAGACCTAAGCCCAATAGACAGAATGTACCCTTTGTTGCATGACGTCCACTGTAGTGGGCACCATGCATGAAAGGGCTAGACATCTGAAATGTGACCCCGACTACACACTGCTTTTTGTAAGACGTCAAAAATCAAAAAGGTTGAAAACCACTGGTTTAATCTTTAACAATGTGTTGCATTTTAAAAGCTTGTTATATTATCCATTGTGTCAAATCTTCATCTGAAAAATAACTAGTAACTATATATGTCAAATAAATGTGTGTAGTAGAAAGTACAATATTTACCTCAAAAATATAGTGGGGTGGAAGTATAAAGTAGCATAAAATGGAAAAGTAAAGTAAAAGTACCTCAAAATTGTACTTAAATGCAGTAATTGGGTAAATGTACACTTATAGTCACAAATAATGTAAGCAGCTCCAAACATTTTTAAAGTGACTACTTAAAATGACTGGTGGTGGAAAGAGATATAATCTTTCTGCTGAAGCTATAACCTAAAAATACCATCGACAGGTAAACATGTCCTTGAGTGAGGCACTTGACTTAACCCAAACAACTCCAGTGAAACTTGCTCACATGCACCCAGGATGGATATTTGCACAATAGGCCTTTTTCACAGCAGACATCTTGACATGTCACAGTAGGAAAAGCACAGGTGTAAATAATAAAATGAATGATGGCTGACTCACTGATACACTGTCTAACTTACTGAGACACATAATGACCATTGTTGATCATGTTATTAGTAACTCCTGTGCTTTTCCTACTATGACAAGTGAAATGTCGGCTATGAAAAAAGCTATCCCTACATCATGGAAGCCCATGTTCACCAGGAAAGAAAAATGGATGAAAATGCATAGAAATGACAAATATATTAATACTCATGATAAATAAAAATTATGAGATAATACAGTTAGTCAAAATGCTGAGATACAAAGTCAAAATTCAAATTTTTATCATCAAAATTATGAGCTACTAGACAGAGATAAGACAGCAATTTGACATTATTATACATTGGTGCTTAGTAAGTCATGTATGTTTTAGTATATTTATCAAATTTAGTATGTTTTATCAAATTATTTTATCATTCTAAACTTTTCACCTGTTTTTTTTCTTCTCCTGAGCTTCCATACCACCTTCATTTGCACATCTGCACACTAATAACTGCTTTATGCTGAACTGTATGGGCAGCTCATTCAGTCACAGACTAATTCCACCAAAGGGAAAGACAGAATTTTAGGCATTCATTGTGCCCACTGCCATCAGACTGTACAACAAGAACTGTGGGTAAAACAGCTGTGAAGACCCACCGCCCCCACTCTCTCCATCCCACCCCACACACTCCTTCACCCTCCAGTGCTCTTGACTTGACTAGTGCACACAAACTGACTCTTGCACACAGACTACAATGCGCAGAAATATAGCTGGCCTGTGTAGATAACACTACTGCATGTTTTCTTTATATTTTGTACTCACTACTTTGTAAAATATACATATATAACTACAGCTACACCTACCAGAACCACATGTCATGTATATAGCCTAAGTATTGTCATGTTTATAATGTATGAAGATTAAATTAAATTTACTTCTAATATTGTTTGTATTTATTACTCCTATCTATTCTTATCTGTTTCCCTGTTTCCTGTACTGCTGGTACATGTGAATTTCCCCTCAGGGCATAAATAAAGTCTTATCTTATCTTAATACTATTGAAGAAGAAAAAACAACCCGTAAATACCATGGAAATATTATATTAACTCTTAATTAACTCTTACGTTCTGACAGTTACAGCAAATATTACATGATTGCTTCAATTGATTGGTGCTCTCTGGTTAGAAAGTCTGGGATGATAAATACAACCATCAGGGCTTCAACTGGTTCCTTTTTATACTTTATTCTAACATAACATGTATATTAAAACCAACAATGTATTCTCAAGATGATAAAATACCGTGTAACATAAACAATTCATCTTGCACTTTGTTTCAATATCATCCAGTGGCAGAGCCGCAGCGCCTGACGCGGTTGTAAATATGCCGCTTTGCGCCACCTACAGGCCAAGAAAGTAACAGCAGTTTACAGTTTACAGTCAGGTTGAGTTGTCAGCTCCTCCAGCCAGCAGAGGCAGAAGAGTTATAGTTATGTGGGTATGATACAAGCAGAGGAAGAAATGGTTTCTTGGCACAGTTGGGAAGGTACAAAGTGCATATTGACTGAAGGGTAAGCTGTCACTACTATTGATTTAACTCATACTCATACTCATACATCAGGAATTACATACAAGCTGTAACTCTGCTTCCATGAAGATCCTTTTAGGCTTCGCATTATGGAGAAATTTGGCAAGTTGGGGACAAATTTTGTGTTAGTAATAAAATTAAAGAGGTTTCTTTTAAAGTTTTGCAGCAAAAAAGACATTAGAGATATTTAGAATTAATACTGAATATTCTTGAAATTTCTGTGGACTAGAAGAAGAAACCATCTGTCATTTGTTTTATATACCAGAATATTTTGGGTGGATATTCAGCTTGATATAAGAAGAAAAACTGGGCAAACAATCAAATTTCAGGACAAAGACATTTTCATATGTTTTGAAGGTAATGAGAAGGAAAAAGCTGTTTTTTTTGTACAATTAATTTTATTATTGGGAATAATTCACATTAACAAGAAGAGATGGGCAGACTCCAAACGATTTTTTATTTTTATTTATTTATTTATTTATTTTTTAATCAAGAACTGCATCAATATGGCACCATGATAAGAGGCCTTAAGGTCATTAAAAGTAATTGTGTTTTTGATAAATTTCTTATGGACTTATGATACATTATTTTAAATTTGTATGACTTCTTAAATTTTTTTTTTTCTTGTAACTTTGTATATATACCCCTGGTATAGACAGTTTTGTGTGTACATACTGTTAATATACATGTGTTCTCTAAAATCAAGAATTAAAAAAAACAAAAAACTGTCTTAACAGCTTTAATCCTGAAACAACAGGGCAAACTTCCTCTTATCGTCTCTGCACATCCTGAAACTGTGCCTCGTTTATTTTGGCATTGTTACTATATTAAAAGACTGTGGCAAGAGGTTTCTAAGTTTATTAATGTTACATTTATGGCCGATTTTATTGATCTTTATTGTATAAACCATCTATTTCTTACGTGTTGTTGGTGAACCCCCCTGGCGTTTTGTTCTCAAGAATGTACCTCATGGTCATTCATATACTCAATAAAGTTTAAAAAAAAAAAAATCTCTTCTCTTAACTTCCGTACATAAAACGCTTGCCAGGCTTACCCGCCTCCTTAAACCTGATTGGCTTACGCACCTCCCAGGAAACAATTTCTCATTTGTGATTGGACGGAGAGCGTCAAGCCTCTTGAATGACATGTAGCCACAAACGGTATGAGGATACGTAACGGGAACATATGCGACAGAAGTAAGTTGTCTCGGCTTCGGCGAGTGTGGCCACCAAATATAAAACCGATATACCGTATTGTACCTTTCTTTACAGTAAGTAATTGTCAACGTCAGCTGAGAGAAAGCGGCAGTATACAGAGCACAAGCTCCTTTGTAGTGCAACGTTACATGAATGCTAGCGCTTGCTTATTGCTATTAGCGCGCTCCACAATGGGTTAAGTAACCTAGCAAGGAGACTTGAGAGTTGTCATAGAGGTACATGGCCATTTAATTCATATTTGGCCGTCATTTTTGTGTCTTGTCATTTTTGTGACGTTCACACAAAAAAAGACAGTTACAGCTACCGGTGTATGATGTAGATTGAACGTCCCTGTCCGCCTTTGACCGCTGAAACTGACTCAGCTGCTCAATACTTTGTCACATTGCACACTGTTCTCGGTCTCCTTCTGTCAACATTGGATTTAAGTGTCCATTTGTCTCCCCTCAACCACATATTTACTTATATAGTAGATACAGCAGTACAGTTAAATGCAAACAGTATAAATGAAGTCTTAAAATCTTTGTTTTTTTATCCTTTGGGTCATTTTGTCAGTAATTTGCTTGTGATTCAAATGCAAGGGGAGAGTGTTTTACATAAGCTTCAACTCATAGACACTCCACTCATGACGTGTTTCCAGTCTGTTCTACTGTAGCTAATAGCTTGACTATCCAGCATGAAGGTGCATCAATGTCATTGCTGCATGTGTGCCCACTGTGCCAACCATTTATTCAAAGTAACCTACAGTACGGTTTCCACTATGAACATTTGCACATTCCTGTTTAATATTTTGTACATTTCATTCTCTACAATTTAAACTTTACACTTGTAACAGCTCTTCTTCACTTTTAATTTATTTGACATATTTTATTGTAAATTTTCATTTTACATAATTTACAATTACTGAACTTTTTTGTATATTTTTGATTGTTATGGACCACAACACCATGGCAAATTTGTATGTGCAAACCTGTTTCAGATTCTGGGTTAACAGACTCATTAAATAGAAATAAAAAATAATTTCACCCTAGAATTAAATACATTCTAATCAAGTGCAATATCCTAAGTACAAATCATTGACTTCAACTATTCAACAACCCCAAGCACTATCAGTAAACATATTACAATTGACACTGTGAGTTGTGCCCGTGTGGCTGAAATGCACAAGTTACTCACTCACTGTTCTCCCCCCTCCCTCCCCCCTTTTTTCCTCTCTTTTTCTTATCCGCTTGTCTTCCAAGGTTTTCCCTGGTAGGAGACAAGTTGTTATGAAGGAGAAGAGGGCCTGAACTGTAATGAAGTATTTTGGGATACTCCGTATGGATTCTTCATGTTGATGTAAGATTAATAAATATCCTCTTGTAATATTTTGTAATTGCAAAAGCTACATAAATAACATAGATAACACCAAAATCATTGTGTATAATTAACAAATCATGAGCAAAAGATTTCAACTTTGTCAAAACTTTTGGCTTTGTTGACTGTTGATTGTTTTTGACTGCTGACACAGATGTTTGCTGTTTACAGATGTCAAAATGTACATTTGGTCATCTGTAATACATGCAAAAGATACTTGAAGGAAGGGCAATTTCTTAATGAACAGTGTCTTTGTGCGTATTCCTCTTGTCTTTTAGGCTGGGCTTTCCTAAGCTGAGTAGAGCAGTGGTGCGTGCGAGGAGACTGGCAGCTCAACTCAGCAAAGCAGCCATGTCCACGAGTCCGTCCTCCGCAGCCAACGGGGATACTACCACTGCAGCCATTCTTATCATTGGAGATGAGATACTTAAGGTGAGCTACAGTGTATTGATACTTTTGTGGTTTGTATGACTTTTTAGGTTATGATTGACAGTATCCCACTGAGGATGCTTGAAAGTTTATGGATTTGAGAAAATCTAACTAACCCCATTTTTTTCTGGTAAATCTTTGGCCTTGAAAGTATTTGATTTATTAAAATATACACTATAACATGGCACTAATTCATCAGTATGCCTCAGCTTTGTGGACCGTTATCCATTCTAGGATCCATACTTCAAACCTATGTATGAAAAACCTATGATGTATATTCAATGTGGCAGCAGCGCTTGGTTTTAAAAGTTCACCATTATTTCTTGACTTGACATGATCATGATTTAAACATGAGGCCTTTGATTTTGCCCAATGTCATGTCTTGCCCCCCAAAAATGCTCACTGTGTATCATTGAATTTCATCAAGTAGGACCTTGAAGTCATTGCCTAGTCCTTGTATGTGCTGTTCAAGTCAGGGTGGGAATGCAGAATGCAGAATCGAAACTAACTTAGCATCTCCTCTCATCCTCTGTCTCTCAGGGTCACACAGTGGACACCAACAGTGCCTTTCTGACACGAGCGCTAAGGAAGCTTGGAGTGTCTGTGCAGCGTATAACAGTCATACCAGATATACAGGAGGTCATTGCCAAAGAAGTGGCCCTCCTTTCATCTCAGTATACTCACCTCATCACCTCAGGGGGCATAGGACCCACCCATGACGACGTTACCTTTGAGAGCGTCGCCATGGCATTCCAAGAGGAGTTGTATCCCCACCCTGACCTCGTCCGGCTGGTAGAAGAATTCTTCGGGGCGATGGACAAAAACAGCGCTGCCTTGAAGCTGGCCATGGTGCCTCGCTCAGCTAAACTCAACTATGGAACTGACCCTCAGACTGGACAGCCCCACCGCTACCCACTGGTGAGTAAACTCAGGATGGACGGAGATTAGCTCGCAGTCATCACATGCCATGGATCATGTTGTCATAGAACACTAAATTAGATCAAATTCTACCTAAGCTTTGATGGATCAGTACGCTCCTCTGACTGTGACTGAGTGACTGCACCTTTTATTAAAATAGATGTCCCACATGTCCACTGTGCTGAGTATCACCTTTTTAAGCTGCCTTTTCAGGGGTATATAATATATAAAAATGTTTAGCTGACATAAATTTCTGTTAGATGTTCACTCAAAGTCACGGGGGTGTATCTTGGCTTGTTTTAGAAGACAGCTTGCAACAGCAACTGCTAACCATTAACTGTAGGGATGAAAAACAGCTTCACATGATTGGCAAAACTATGAGATTGAACATTTACAGAAAACAGCTGTGGAAGGCATATACACCTGTAAATGAGTTACAGTTTGGTGAAATATAAACATTAACACATTGCTATTTCTTCTTAATTAACACTACAGTACATAGTTCAAGTAGTATGTGCAGCACAGTACTGAATGATTGTGCAGTGCACGATACATTGTTGTTTATAAGTCTACTAGAGTAGTCCTTTATGTCATTGAATGGAATAAATTAGTTACATGCATATGTGCATTAACCAAAATGTTTATACAGTAAGGTATTTGAAATATAGCCTAACATTAATTGTACCATAATGAATAATATAATGCATTCAGTAAGTATTCAGACCCCTTCACTTATTTCATATTTTGTTATGCTGCAGCCTTATGCTAAAATTGTTTAAATTCATTTTTTCCCCTCATCAGTCTATAATCAGCACCCCATAATGACAAAGTGAAAACAGGATTTTAGAAATTTCTGCAAATTCATTAAAAAGGAAAAACTGAAATATCACATTGACATAAATATTCAGACCCTTTACTCAGTACTTAGTTGAAGCACCTTTTACAGCCTCGAGTCTTCTTGGGTATGACGTGACAAGCTTTGCACACTTGGATTTGGGGATTTTATGCCTCTTTTCTCTGCAGATCCTCTCGAGTTCTGTCAGGTTGGATGGGGACTGTCAGCGAACAGCCATTTTCAGGTCTCTCCAAAGATGTTCGATTGGGTTCAAGTCAGGGTTCTGGCTGGGCCGCCCAAAGACACTCACAGAGTTGTCCCTAAGCCAGTCCTGCATTGTCCTGGCTGTGTGCTTAGGTTCATTGTCCTGTTGGAAGGTGAAACTTCAGGTCCAATCTGAGGTCCTAAACTCTCTGGACCAGGTTTTCATTAAGGATATCTCTGTACTTTGCTCAGCTTTCCCTCAACTCTGACCAGTCCCCCAGTCCCTGCCGCTGAAAAGCACCCAGCATGATGCTACCACCACCATGCTTCAACATTGACCAGCCCAGAAAATGTTGTTTCTCACAATCTTAGAGTACTTTAGGTGCTTTTTGCAAACTCCAAACGGGCTTTCCTGTGTCTTTCACTGAGGCTTCTGTCTGGCCACTCTGCCATAAAGTTCAGATCGATGGCGAGTTGCAATGATGGTTGTCCTTCTGGAAGTTTCTCATCTCTCCACACAGGATCTCTGGAGCTCAGCCAGAGTGACCATTGGGTTTTTGGTCACCTCTCTTACCAAGGCCCTCCTCCCTTGATTGCTCAGTTTGGCTAGGTGGCTAGCTCTAGGTAGAGTCCTGGTTGTTCCAGACTTCTTCCATTAAAGAATTATGGAGGCCGCTGTGCTCTTGGGAACCTTCAGTGCAGCAGAAATTTTTTGTAGCCTTCTCCAGATCTGTGCCTCAACACAATCCTGTCTCTGAGCTCTGCAGGCAATTCTTTCAAATTCATGGCTTTGTTTTTGCTCTGACATGCTTTGTCAGCTGTGAGACCTTAGATAGACAGGTGTGTGCTAAGGATGCCATGGCGAAGAAATTTTCCCACAGGTTAATAAACCCGTGACAACACTGGTGTTACTGGTTAAACCAGACATTTTACTAGATAAGATTTTTCGTCAATGACGCTCATCCGTAGAGCACTTAGATTTTTAGTTTAGATCTTCCCCTTACTTAAGGGTTAGTGATAACGTGCTTCAGGCTGCTGTCAGCGGGTCCTCCTCTGTGTACAGCCAGTCCGCAGTGCACACAGACGCAGGGAAGAGCCAGACGATGACTGCCTCAGAACCAGAGCAACCTGTCTGTCATCTAGAGAGAGACACACCGAGGGTAGGTCGAACAGGCAGAGAGCGGAGGAGTTTCTGCTGAAAACAATCACTGAGACCTGGATAGACATGAGAACAGCTGCTTGCTAATACCTAGCGATTTATGTTTGTTTACAGCAGAGAACAGGAGAGAGGACAGACGTCTCACTCTGCTACTTTTTGCTGTGACTCTGCTGCTGCAGACAGTCACAGAGCAGACACTTTCAGTTTATAATTGTAGCGTCTGTCGTCCGACTAAGTATTGATAACATGCTTAGTACTTTACAAATTACAGTTTTTTTTAATTTGATGAATGTGGGCACTGATGCGCCAAAATGAACTAAATGGGTTTTATTTCTATAAAAAAAGCAAAACGACAGTATGGGTGGTGGGCAAACCGATAATGCACCAATCAAGGTGTAGAAAACTCTCAAAGATGATCAAGAGAAATGGGAGGCACCTGAGCTAAATTTCTAGTGCCATAGCAAAAGGTCTGAATACTTATGTCAATTTGATATTTCAGTTTTTCCTTTTTAATAAATTTGCAAAAATTTCTAACATTCTGTTTTCACTTTGTCATTATGGGGTATTAAGTGTAGAGGATCTGCAAAGAAAAGAGGCATAAAATCCCCAAATCCAGGTGTGTAAAGTTTGTCTCGTCATACCCAAGAAGACCCGAGGCTGTAAAAGGTGCTTCAACTAAGTACTGAGTAAAGGGTCTGAATATTTATGTCAATGTGATATTTCAGTTTTTCCTTTTTAATGAATTTGCAGAAATTTCTAAAATCCTGTTTTCACTTTGTCATTATGGGGTATTAAGTGTAGATTGATGAGGGAAAAAATGAATTTAAACAATTTTAGCATAAGACTGCAACATAACAAAATGTGTAAAAAATGAAGGGGTCTGAATACTTTCTGAATGCGCTTCTGTATATAGTGAATAATATTCAAATGTGTCCATTAACTCAAAATTATTAGAAGTATTGATTGTCATACCATTACATAAAAAATGCATTGCACCTTCAGTTTTAGGGACATGCCGACTGTCTGGACCATATATCTTGTAAGACACATCTTTCCTTTTCTCCCAGGTCAGTGTGCGTAACGTGTATGTCTTTCCTGGGATCCCGTCTCTGATGGAGAGAGCCTTTAATGGGTTGGAGCACCTCTTTGCTGGCTCAGGGACCACTTTTCACACTCGTGAGGTGAGAGCCATGATCATATGTATCATTTATAAAAACTGTGTTTTCATACTACAAACGAGCTAACCAAAGATAGTATTGTACTAGGTGTTTGTAGATGCAGATGAAGCAGAGATCGCTCCTGTGCTGACCAAACTGCAGGCTGGTTGGGGCAAGAAGGTGGCCCTTGGCTCCTACCCTGACTGGCTGAGCAACTACCACAGAGTCAGGCTGGTGCTGGACTCAGACAGCCAGGAGGAGGTGGACAAAGCCCGGGCACAGCTGGTACACGAGCTGCCCAAGGGTAGCGTGGTGCCCTTAGTCACTGACCCGGTGTCCATCGCTACTGCTGAGGTGTACACGCTAGCCAACAGCGGTGAGGGGGAGATTGAGGGTAGAGGGTTGTGGGAGATGACAGTTAAAGTGTGTCAACTTAATATAAAGTGAATATTGTGGAGAACTCTTACACTTTACACAGCCATTGGGATGGATAAAGCAAGCAAAGAAATAAAAAATAATCATAGCTGTCAAATCTTAGTAGATTATAAAACATTTTTTATAACTGGCATGAGACTGAACAGAGAATAGAATAAGCATTAATAATTAAAGGAGGACAAGCAGATATTTCTACTTTGAATTGACATATATATGAAGGATCATTTATCTTACACCTTACAAAATTTGACTTTATTCCTTGTAAAATTTCATTTCCCACCACAGGCACACCGTTGGGTGAGAAAGTTATGTCTGCACTGAAAACCATCGAGGCTGCACTGGATCAGTATTCGACAGAGGAAGTCTGCGTCGGCTTCAACGGAGGCAAGGACTGCACAGCCCTGCTCCATCTCTACTATGCGGCAATGAAAAGGTAACAGGAGGGGTGAAGACATTCAGAACATTTAGGGTTGAATCGAGACAAAACAAATAGCTAAAGAGAAGAGATTATAGGGAGACTCAAATTAAAAACATAATGATGCCATTTCAGCACAGTGGGGAATATAGTGTCAAAGTAAGAAGCAAGAGGAGAAGAAAATGAGTTGGAGAGCAGCAACTATACTGAAAAAAATCTGACACTCAGAGACATCTATTAGTTTTTCTTCACCTGTATCGGACAGATAGTGATAAGGATGAACGTGAACTTATCTAATCTTTTTCTGTCCTCTTGTTATTTATTCTTTTTTTTTTTTAATGTCCCATCTCTCTCTGCTGCCACTCTCAGGCGCTATTCAGATGGTAAAGACAAGGTGAAAGCTCTTTATATCCGTATCGTCTCTCCATTCCCAGAAATGGAGAGATTCCTCCAGGATACTATAAAAAGGTGAGTCATCAGTCTATTTGAAATGCTTAGAGAACTCATTTTTGTTTTTGTGTACTTGTAGCACTTATCCAAAGTAAATCTTTGTTTAAAAAAAAAACCCCCCCACACATTTCAGTTGATCGGTAGATTCTGTGTATTTTCAAACTCCACTCTCTGTCCTAATCCTCTCCGTACGATGACTCACTATCCGGCAATATTCTCCCACAGATATGACCTGGAACTGTTTTCTGTGGAGGGCAATATTCGGCAGGCGCTGAGCGAGGTGCAAGAGAGGAAGCCGGAGCTGAGAGCCGTCCTGATGGGGACCAGGAGGAGTGACCCCTATTCTCACACACTCAAACCCATGTGTCCCACTGACCCCGGCTGGCCAGACTACATGAGAGTCAACCCGTTACTAGTGAGACTCACACACTTGACTCACTCGTCTCAGTATTTCTCTCATGCTGTATTTTTCCTATCTTTGGTGCGACGAGTCATATTATGTAAGAAATGCTCCTAGAAAAAACCTGTTACTCCTAAAGTAACACCAAGATTTTTAAGGTTGACTTCACCTATTTATTTTTTTAAATCTTAAGAACACCTGCAGACATTAATTATAAAAATAAAAAACAAACAGTTCTTCAGTATCCCACATTTTTAAAAGTTATAGTGTATATTATGTTGCAGGAGAAACTGCCTTTTGACTGGTAAAACAAATTTGTTTTCACTGCTCTAGCCAGGCAATTTCCCCTTGTTACACTTAATGTTATTTATCATCTTGACTGAAGTTTCAGAGTGCAGATCTACAGGGTGTGAACAAAATATCACAACATGTCCACAGTTTAATGCAGTATTGCATCTGTGAAGCTTTAAATTATAATATTTCGTACCTAATATTTTTATCCCTCACACAGACTGTTTCTTCTGCGTCCATCTGCTTTGTAAAGAATAGAAGGGCACAAGCAGAAACAGTGTCACCTCTTTTATTTGAAATGTTTGTGTTTAGAAATGGCAAATGCTTATATTATGGTAGTTACAGATGATAAGGTAGAACATACAAAATGGTGAAACACTGAAATGTGTGTGAAACGAACAGTTGACCTCAATTCAAGATAATTTATGTAGCCCTTCATCACAGAAGTGCATCTCAAAGGACTTTAGAGAGAATGATTTCAGCTGGATTGAACTAATCATGAATCAATCACAGACGAATTAAATCCGACATCTTCCCACACAGGACTGGACGTATCATGACATCTGGTCGTTCTTGAGGACGTTATATGTGCCCTACTGTATTCTCTATGATAAAGGGTAAGAACACATCCATCCACTCTTTCCATTCGCTGTATCCTCCTTTTGTTCAGGTTTCGAGCGACTTAACAGCTGCGGTGCAGAAATATCGGCTTTAAATTTCTGTGTCGACCCCGCAGGTACACCTCACTGGGCAGTATGGACAACACTTGTCGAAACACTGCCCTCCAGACGGTTGACGTGAGGGGGGTGACACGATACAAGCCAGCCTACCTCCTGGAGAATGAAGAAGAGGAGCGTAACTCGCGTGCCTGATTATCGCCTCGATCTCACGGTGTCACCTGTTGCTGATGGAGCCAGATTTTCACATCTTCAGATCAGATCCCACAGATCATGTAATAAACACAAGGTGGATTTTTTTTTTTCTTTTTTTTTGCAAAAGACTCGACACATCTGTCTGCAGAATAAGACTGTAAAGTGTGTGTGTGTGTGTGTATGCATATGTGTGTTACTAGTATACATGTGTGTCTAAAGTAATGGCCCTCTGTGCTGTTGAATAAAACATCAATCTGTGTCATCTTTTTCTATCGTCATGTTACTATTTTGAGATGAATCTCATACAGATCTGCAGAGCTTATAATACAGCTGTTGATTTATCTTATTCACGAATCCATTTGTCTTCTTTCTAAATCCAATAAGAGCAAGCTGCCTGGAAAGAGAGCCTCTATCAAAATGTATTAGTAAATAATGTGAAAAGGTTTTCTGTCAAGGTGAGAAAATCAGGTTTTAGAAACTGAGTGTGCAGCAGCATGGACAAAGTACTGAAGGTCAACCAGCAGGCTCATATTGATTCATCTGTTTGACACTGAATATCCATAATTGCAGACTGCAGCGCTGAAGCATCTCCAGCCTCCCGTCACTGGAAAACCTCCACCCTGATGTTGTAGTTCTCTTTGCGGACCTCACGGGCGCGTTGTTCTCACGTTTTCCATTTAGCACCGGTGATTACAATAAATTACCTTCTCTGCTTCCAGACATGATTGAATCCAGGCTCATCGATCCGCGCTCTCTCTCTCCCCGCCTGGAGATTAGTCAACGCCGCGCAGCGAGGATCGATACCGGCCGATCTAATAAAGCGGGTCGCTTACGAGGCCACCGCGGGGCTGCACACACCGTTACACCAGCAATTACCACCTCCAGCCCGACCCCCCCTTATTCCCTCCTAACTTATCTGTCCGGGTCTTCACGGCTTGCTTGATTTATTAATAATAACAGTAATAGAAGAGGCAATGAACAGAGGCTTCATAATCAGAGCAGAATATAATGGTTGTGTGGGTTTTGGTGGTGCGATAAACACACCGGGACATTGTCTGGAATGATGATATTTGGATGGAAAACAATTGTATTCCTATAGATTTACAGTGTGTCTGAGGTATGCGCCTCAAACTTTGTCCCACTTGTAAAGATGTATAATGGAAGCATTTCTGATTTTTAATTGGCTGATAAATGAATAAACAAGTCATTTTGTTCCAGTTTTTAGTTAATTTGTTGTGAGTGTATTGCACTCCACAGTTGCTAAATTTCTTCTAGTGTCTATAATATTGCTATAATGTATTTTTTTAGTGATATCCACCTACAATATAGTAATAGCCTCTATGGCTTTTTTAGTGATCCTTGGGTTTTCTAGGCCTATACTTTGCTCAGTTATGAAAAGTACATTTATTCAAGTGCTGTAATCTATAGCACAATTTTGACTTAGTTGTACTTAACTTGACTATTTCCTGTTAATAGTACTTTATAGTTGTACTCCATTTGTAGATATTGTGCTTTTTAGTCCACCACATTTATCTGACAGTTAGTTAAGTTTGGGTTAGTTTCCAGATGAGGATTTTACCTACAAAAAAGATAAGATTATAACATATATAGCCTACATTTTAAAGACATTAAATAATAAAATAATAAGTTAAATAATATACCAGTGGTTCCCAAAATTTTTGGCTGTACAAAATAAGCAATGTCTACTTGGTGCTCCTCGTCACATTTCAGGTGTCCATGAGTTATCAGCAGTTCCACCAAAACATGATTCCCCCTCTAAACTTCTCAGGTGGTTTCATTAACATCAACTGTTTGAGTTCCAAAGAGGTCGAGTTATCCAATATTTCAAAAGTTATGGAAAAAAGTCCACAAAATTAACACAAATTCATGTTACAGATTTTTTTTTTCTTCTTTCCAACCTCATTAATCATTTCATGACCCCTGAGATTAAACTACATAACTGTATATTAAAGTATTTTAAATTATCAACCAGCTACAACAGTAAAATGGTACTTACACACTGATGCATCAGTATTAACTATATTATAATGTAATATGTACATATGCCAGTAACAGGGACTATTTTTTTTGCATAAATAGTACTTTAATTGAAGTACATGTTACTTTTAATAACTTTGTCCTTATCTTAAGTAAAGCTTTGAATGTGGGACGAGTATTTCTAGTCTTGAAATGTTCTGTACTTTGGTAAATTATCTGAATACTTCCTCCACTACTACATTTGCTGTCACTACAGGGATAAGAAGCATATTGATTTTGACATTTGCATGGTATTTTTTCCCCAAAGTTCTTTGTTCTGTTGTCTTCCACAGTTTCACCTTCATCCTCTTTCAGTTGTCATTCCATCACTCTCACTTGCCGGTTTCATCCCTCATACTGGTGTCTGTTTTGGCTTCACTACTGTATCACCGTCTAGTCATAACACTATTTCCTTCCTGTCTCAGCCTTTCCTGTGTACTATAACTCTGGGTTTTTGTTCAGTTCCTCTTATGAATTTCAAAATGATGTTTTGATTTTGACCTGGAGGAGTGAGTCAGAAAAAATTACCTATCAAAGTCTGGGCTGACATAGTGGGGAGGATATTGGTACTGACTACCAGGGGCCTTAAAGTATCTGGACTAAAATTAGTTGGGTTTTTTTTGTGATCCTCAACTGCATTTTTTTTTATATCTTTTTCTTTTCAATTTCACATTACTCTTTTTTTGAAACAGGTTTTGTTTGAAATCTACAAAACTGCAAACAAAAAACTGATACAGCAACCTTTGTATCATCTGAGACAAAATGAAACAAGTAGGAATAAAATGTGGTTAATTTTTTCCCCTCCTGTGCAAATTTAAACCAAATTGCCTCTCAGATTTTGGCTCGACTGGTAGGAAGCAATGATCACAGCAGCCACTTAAGGTGATGTAAGGATAAGAAGAAGTGAGCTGTGTTTTAGGCCCATAATTCCTTGCTGCTCTCTCAACACACCCCAGTGCTTCTCTTCAAATCTCCCAGGTGAGACTCTAACTTATAACAGAATACACTGAGCTAACGGCATGTGTGATATGGACTCAGCGTGACTTAAGATCACTGTTACACACTCGGCATGACTTTGTGCAAAAACATGTGATAGGCTTTGATATCGGAGTGAACTATCCATTTCAGATGCTCAGATGTGACTGTGATGCTTCTCTCTAAAGGAATACGTTCCTAATCCAATTCCTCAGCAGTTCCTGCAGTGTAAAACAAGACTTGAAGCAACATGAGACAGCAATTCAGGCGATGTCCTGGGAGGGATGCTTAACACAGAGGATGAATAGACACTCCGTTGTCAGAAAGCATCAGGAGAGAAGACCTTTGAGTCTATGCAAATTACCAACCCATCTGCATGTAAAGCCAACCAACCAGAACACGGGAAATAGGATGTTCAGTATCAAAGTGTCACACATTAAAAGTGGATGAAAGTAAGAGTGAAAGAAAGGAAGAGAGGGAGTGGGAGGGAGGGAGCATGAGGAAGGAGACTGCTTTGCTTGGTGCCATGTGAAGTGTGACTGACTTAGCTCGTTTGTGTCTGGTTGTGGCGTGCTGAAATAAAAGGCAGTCTCATAATCCTAAGTTTGTCACAGCCTGCAGTCCGGTACACAGGACCAAGACCCCCTGCTCGTATTGGCACACATGGGATGCATTCAGAAATGCCTTTCACACAGTGGGCTCGCTTTAATGTAAAGGGCCAGTGTCTGTGAAGCTTCAACCGGCATGCTGAAAACTGATGAGAAAATTCAGCTCAACTCAACTCATCTGGAGCTCATTTGCACTCAACAGCCATAACTTAAACATGGTGCAGGGTGTTAGAAAGATAAGAGATGTTTAACACTAGAAAGGCCCGGCCAATGTCAACTGATTTCTGTTTTTAAAGATTATGACTGGATTTTAAACACTCAGAAAGTTCCTCCGTGACTTTTTCTGACACCTATTTTATGTACAAACCAATGTGAAATATTCAAAATCAAGCATGGAAATAATGTTTATCTGTGTTTACCTCCTTTAGATTACACGTTGCTCATCTTTTAGTATTAAAAGTTAGTTTTTGCAATGTTTTTCAGAGTGAGCTTGGGTTTCACCGGTGAAAGAAATTAGAAATGATCGGATGTGAAGGAGAAGTGTGATATTAGGCTATCATACTCTCATCTATTGACAAGTGCTCTCGCTCGGTCCATCCACATTTATCACTATTTGTATGACATGTTGAAAGTGCCTGCATTGTGAGGATACAGCGGAAATAATTATAGCATTGTGTTGGCTACCTGACACATTTAAAGATTATAAAGAAGAGTGTGACATGCAGAGCTGTTCAGACTTTGTTTAGACCAAACAAGCTGTGCTCACAGTCAGAGAGGAAATAAAAATCCTATTAATCATAACCTGGAAATTAAATAGCACACTGATTTATCAAGGCTACATAATTATTCAATGATAATCCTCAGAAGCTTTTATAACTCAAAGTCTCACCAATATGCACAAAAAATATTGAACAACACCTTTGGGCTTGTTTGTGCTGCTGACATAACTCTAATTGTAAATTATGCAGTTTTTTAGAGATTAAAAAAAATCAAACAGCATTCAGGAAAATATTCCTAGAATGTTGCATCTTCAGGAATCAGTGGATACATTTGCAAATTTGTTATTTCAATAGACTCATCGATTTCAAATTATTTTCCTATTTGTGCTATTTAGGTGACATTATGAAACTTAAATTCCAAAGATCTGTAATTGTTTGTTAGTTTTGGGCTGCATAACATCAAACTTTTAAACTGCCATAATTAATAATTCAATAATTACTTTACTACAGCTTTATAACTCTAGGGTTTGTGATTGATCTGTATCTGTACATTGATTTATAAGCCTTCATTACGGTACTACTACATGAATATTGATTATACAAAGCAATAGATTTGATAATTTTGGTGGCACAGCAACCACTGTTTCAGTCTGTTTATATGAGATCTTTTGGAGCAAAGTGTGGTCTAACTATTGGTCAGCTGTGAGGGCCATTCAAAATGCTTCTTACAGTAGTTTGTCAGATGGAAAACAAGTGAAGTGAAACCTCCCAGAATAAATAGGGAGGATATTCTTGGACTGAATTTTGAACAATCTAAAGGCGTTTAAGTAGAGGTCTGCTTGTTATAACCCACCACACAGATTTAACATCTTAAGTCAGTTTTTTACTCTTGACTGCATAAAGGATCAAATATTCACCCTGGGAAATATATACTGTATCTGATTATAAAGCATTGGAAAAAGTGAACGCAATATCTGCAAGAGATGTCAAGTGAAATGCTGCTGATTGTTGGAGACTTCAACACAGTCCTTGATCTTGATATTGTTAGGAGCTCTTTTACAGGACTGTATAATACAGCTGAGACGTTATCTTGAGGAGCGAATACACTCAATAATGATGCTTAAAGACATCTGGGTGAGGTGACACCCAACAGCAAAACACTTTTCCTCTTCACAGAGCTTCTGCTCCGTCATGCTAGACAATGCAGTGTTTTATTTTCAGAGCTGTGAGATTGCGAAATCATGTGATTTCAAACCTGATGCAAGGGAGATCCTGTTTGGAGGCTGGCAGATGTGGCCTCAGTTATGGGCAGAGTTGACTACTAAAGATTAGATTAGTGAGCTGAAATGATTAACAGAGCTTAAGTTTTAGCAGTTATGAAATCTCTAACTAGCTATGGCCAATTACCTTTATAGACCCACCTAGGTGAAAACAGTCAAAACAGTACTTTGATAACAAAAAATGTAAAGAATCCCTTGAATAACTCCACCAAACTAAATACAGCATCTTAACTTACATTATTAATTTCTATTTGACATTGTGGGTATATGTGATGTGCTATTGTGTGTAGCTTTGTATTTTGTTTTATTTGTCCTGTGTGTTTTTTGCTTTGTACTGTTTGTTATTGTTCAGTTGTATGTTTTAATTGTGACCTGCTGAAGGGACTGCAGATGAAAATTAGCTATGAGCTATAAGCTAACTCTGGTAAAGTACAACGAATGGCAAAATTTATGTTTAACACTGTACGTGGTCCCAATAAATAAATGGGTCATAACCAGTCTTCACAGTCTGTGTACCTGATGAAGGCTTCTGGAAACAGGACAAGATGCCCAAAAGAAAGCCCGCATGGCCTTATATCACCACAGCTCAGAGGAGATAAAGTGCTTATTTTCTATGGATGCTGAAAAAAAGCCAACAAAGGAATTCAAATGTTGAAACAAATTATCTCAAAGACTGTGATCTTGAGGCATTTATTTTCAAAAATATTCAGGACACTTCCTGCAGCAGGGACGCCCCTTCACCTCAGTTCACCTCGCTCCCTGAAATATGTGAAACATACACTGGTCAGGATTCATGATCAGAGTGTCGCTACTGATCAAGGTGTTGATTACACACTGAGAAGCTCTTTAAGTGTGAACATCCATCTGAAACTCAAGGAAAGGCTTGAAAAACATGCGTGCAAGACATGCACACACTGAACACTGAAAAGAAAGGAGAGACATGTTGCAATGATTATGATAAATACACCAGATTTGATTTACTGTTACTAAAATACATTTTTTAATCAATAAATACTCTTACAGGATAACTATGAACAGTGTGTCCTTTAAAAAATATGTCCTGCACAACTGCAAATCACATATATAAATTATTTGTTCTAAGGACAATGGTAATACTGCAGGGGAAATAAGCATTACTTGCCTCTACTAATAGCCAGTGTTTTGTATTTCTGAAGATGTAATCAACACCAGCAATCTGAGCTTTAATATTCAGCCGATGGTCCAATTAAACATAGGCTAACTTGTGGCAACAGAGCCTGCTGTGTTGAAACTTGATACAGTGTAATTACAGTGTCATCATTTGTGGAAAAGAGAGCTGCAGTATTATGAGTATGCAATATGGAATTTTTTTTCTTTCAGACAGATAGTTAAAATCTAAATTTGTCATCCCAGAGTTTACGATCACCATAGTCCCAGAACGCCTTAGAGGAAACTGACGTGGGATTTTCATGATCTTCTATATAATATGGCAACATCTGTCGGTACTCGCAATGTTTATTTGGGAGGTTGAGTTGAGGTTCAGTTTTAACACGGACTTGTTGCAAACATCAACATTGTCAAATACAAAGAAATATTGAAAATCTGAGAAATGTAATTTTTTGGTATGATTGCTCAAGCATTTTCAGCCAGGAATCAAAAGTGAAACATAAAAAAACTATATCGCACTGTCACATAAAAGCTTTGGTCTGTGCACGCCTTTTCTGGAATAAACAACCATATAGTTTTTACACGCACAGGCTCAGGCTTAGTTTACTGCAGCTGCTTTTAAGTCTTTTTCCTTTTACATAAATCTAACAGTACACCGCTCTGCCCCCCATCCCCCCACCTGATTTCTGTATGCTTACTCCGTCATTCACAATGGAAAAAGAATGAAAACATAGGCTTTGGGAATTTATACGTGAAGGTCAAAATCAAAGCCAGTTCATAACAACATGCCTCAACAGTGACAAACATGTCATCAGAAGAGATCATAAACCATGAAATAGGAGCATTAGCCCTATTATCCAGGAAATTGCCTTTCTGGCTTCACAAGAGGCTCTACATTACAGCCTATATAAATGGAAATGCATTTACAGCTTATTTGGATGTACACTTCTATATTTAAAACAAAAACATCTCCTCTCGCTTTGCATTCAACCACACTCCTGCGTTTACTGAAAATAAATGCAGTGACTACTTTAAGGTTGATGTATTGGCAATGATGCTTCTGGGCCTAATAATACCGGGATTCTATTGGGTATCTGAGTCTTATCAGACTTTGCTTGCCCATAGATAAAAACTCAGCTCAATATTCCACTAGGTTACTCACATTACAACGGCCTCTTACACCACAAGGTCATTTCAAGTCCCTGAAGTCTCCTTATCTCCATACTCCTGTGTATTACACTGGATGTGTGTGTTCCACAAATAAAGTAGTGTGTATTTGTGTGGGGTGTAAAATATCAATGTTTTCCAAAGTTAAATGACGATTGACTTGAACCGCTTCAATGCAATCATATTTATTTTGTTGTCTTGCCGCGTAAAAAAAGGCTCAGATTGCAGTTGGCTCTTCACAGAAGACGCTACATTCTTCACTAAAATGTGAAAGCAGAACAAATTATGCACAAATCAAAAACAAATTCCTATTAGTACATGATTGTAAAATTCTACATCACTGAAATTATTTAACAAATTTTCAACCATCGACGTTTATCACCCATTTAGGAAACGAAGTTCATAGGAAACAAAATGACATGAACAGTGTGATTTACAGCATTCTGACACCCAAATATCTTGAGAAAAAATGATTTTAAGTGCTAACAATCTGGTTTTTAAAAGAGAAATAAACCGCAACTGAGATTTTCCAAGTCACTCAAATATCATCGGGATATAATTAAGTGTTTTTATAAATATATACACTTTCATTTAATTTCAACAAAAAATACACTCTCAGATTATCTCCAATTTCAAGAAAATAAAAATCAATGAATTGTTAATTCATTCATGGAAATTAAATAATATTTTTTTTCTGAATTTATGGCAGTTAATTGGAGTGATTTGTTTAAAATAATCTGGCAAAAATTTAACAATTATCACAACTGATTCATTTAATTTGAGAATGCGTTGCAGCAGAGCATATTGAAAACAAACCAATACATACGTACATATATATATCCAGAATATTCATTATGTATGAAAAAAGTAATTTTGTCAGACTTTTGCACTTAAATAAGAGTAAAGCTGTTACTAAAACATTTAATTGTACAGTTAATATACGTATTTTTGCAGAATATATTAACTATAACAACTAAAAATCAATGATCCTGTGTAAAAAAAATACAAAAAAACAACCCCAAATAACAAAATACAACAACAACAAAAAAAACAGCAAACAAAAAGCTTGTGTGCATATCTGCACACCTGATTGGTCAACAGAAGCATCAGGCAATCAGCCTCCTGTCATCAGTGGTCCACAGTATGATCAGTGGAGCGAGATGAGCTGATGCTGGCTCTTTACCCACAAGTCCCTCTGTCCTGAATTGTTATTTTGACCCAGCGAGAGGGGTGGAGAGGCAGAACAACAGGGGGTCCAATCAGAAAGGACAAACCCAGTCCCGGGTCCCATTATTATCATGCAGCGCCAGTCGAGTGTCCAGTTTCTGGGTTTATAGCCAACCCAGTCCAACTCCAGTCCAACCAGTTTAATCCCAGTAGGGGGCGCAGCAGCCCTGCCTCATTATTCCAGAATATTCCCTAGTTCCTCCTAAAATGCGTTCAATTCCAAATCTAAGTAGTTACAAACATTTGACACATTTATTCTTTTCAGGTGCAAATGAGGCAGTTTAAAAAAATGTAAAAATTAGTCAACACTCAGAAAAAAATGTAAGAAGTCACCAGCTAACTGATTGACCTCCAACCTGAGGCACTCAGTGCAGTAGTATGCGTTTATTTGGCCACTTTTCAACCGGAGGCAGGTACTCAAAAAGAGGTAAATACAACAAAATAAGTAGAAAATGAGAAATGGACTGAGAAACAAGAGATGAAAAAGTGAGAAAACTTTGTCAAAACAAGTCCTGGCAGACTCATTGTTCTTTTGGCAGAGTGGGATATGAGTTTTATGACTATGCCTCACTCTTTGCACAATATTCTGTGGCACAATTATACAACAGGCCAGGAAAAATACCAGGAAATAAATCACTGTGATTCAGTGTGTCTGTCCCTGAGTCACTGTGAGAATTGTTTTCAACAAGACACCTGATTCTTTCTGGAATTTCACAGGTAAACAGCCACAAGGTAATGTGTGTCATTTGCAGGAACTTAGCATTGATTGCATTGTGTCATTCACTGTCTGAGCATTGATTGCATTGTACTTGTAATTGGGTGTCTGAGTAATAACTCCCGATCCCACGGAAAGCAGGTGTGAGGTCAGCGGTGGGGACGGATGAGGGAGTCAGGTAGCCAGCAAGAGGACAAGGATGAGGAGGAGGAGGAGTGGACGTAAAGATGGCGTCAGTGAACTAACACTACCTCCAGGTACATTTCCTGAAAGAGAGATGGACATGTGTATGAAAATCTATGATATACACTATATGGTCAAAATTATGTGGACACTCTTGGGACAGTTTTTCATGGTTTGGGCTCAACTCCTCAGTTCTAATTAAGGGAAATCTTTAAGTTAGAGCACACAATGATATTTTAGAGTTTTCTTCCAACTGTGGCAACAGTTTGGGGAAGGCCCTTGGTTTTCTGAGTTTGATGTAGAAGAACTTGACTGATCTCAACCTCATCCAACCGTCCAAAATATTGTGGAAAGCCTTCCCAGGAGTAATCATTTGTTTTAGGGTTAGGGTTAGAATTAGGCTTAGGGGTCTTGCATCACCCTGTTGGGGTTCATTTCACAATACTGACCTGCTCGCTATACATTACCTCTTACATTATACATATAATGTGTTGTATTCTTGAATTTGCAACAATGACTATTAACGTTTCATGCAAAATAAAGAATATTTGTGCTTAAACTTGAGAGAAGCAGAGAGAAAAAAAGACAGATAGATATGTATCCACATGGACGTTATAATGACGCCTTCGCTTAAGAAAAAAAAAATCTAGCTTAAAATGTTGCATCTCACCTTGTACTTGTTGTGAACCCCGTGATGCTGTAATAGGAGAGAGGAGAGAGAAGATTTATATAAAGTTGAGGCAAAGAAACAAGTTGCTGATTAGTCATTTTTGCATGCTTAACTTTCTCAATAAAACTGCTGCTTTGTGGAACAAAAGGAGCAAGAAACAGACAAATGACCAGGGGAAGGTATTTACCATTACTCAAAGCCTAACGCTTGAAAAATGAGTACTGACTGGCTGTGCAACCCTAAATATGTCCCCTATGCAAATTCTCTTAAAGGTCGGATAAAAAAAGAGCTTGAGAAGCATGGCAACAGGAAAAGATAGTGTTATGCAAATTAGGAAGAGTAAGAATGATCGAGATTATACAGAGGGGATACAGGAAATGAAAAAGAGGGAGGGGGGAGGACAAGAAAATTCAAAATGACAGAGCGAAACCAAGAAGTGGACAGAAGATGAAAGGAAGAGCGGTGGAGACCCGAGTGAGAAAGTACGGGGGGGAAAAAAAGAAGGTTGGAAAGATTGAAACAAGGTCAGACAGAGAGAGAAGGGAGGGAGAGAAAGAGACGGGATGGGTGGGGGTGTTTGTGTCTGGGCGTCACTTTCTCAGCAGGGGGTGGACTAAAAGGAAATAATGGAGGGAAGGATGGAGGGATGGGAGAGCTGGAGAGAAAGAGGGGGGAAAAAATGGAAACGGTTAAAAAAAGGAACTGCCAGTGTAACATCAGCGAGAAAGGACAGAAGGGTCAGGAAACAGAGATGAGGCTGCACAATTGCAGCTGTTATTAAATCGATCTACAGCCTTGAACCCACCTCTGACACCACAACCCCAAAGACTCATAAGACACAAGCACACACGAGGACAAGCGTGCATTGATGTTTCCAGGAAAACTAGCACCTATCCACATCCTTCAGTGATCGACTGAGATTATGAGAGAGGAAATGGGCCACTCCAAACTCATCTGTTGTCGACTCACACAGAAGGGAGAAAGGATTTATTAAATGAGGACTTAGTAGAAACACTGTTTGTCCGTGGTATCCATCTTGTACCTACAGGTCTCCGTAGCAACATGTCGCTCTGACAGACATGAGTCACTAAATTACTCCCAGGTTCTGTGCAACTAACGACCATCTAGGGGTTAACGAAGCATTAAATAGCATGCTGGGTCCAGGCCTCTCACTGTGTTGGTGTGTGAGAGAGTGAGAGCAAGTGTGTTTGTTTGTGGGAAAAAGAATCAAAGCAAACAGAAAAGAACAATACTGAAACATTCCCTCCTTTGTACTTCCACTAACGCAACCCAAAAAATGATCATCCATCCATGATCTCGTGCTAATTTTTAATTGAAAAATGTTTGAAAAATGCTTTCAACCCATATTTTAATGCAATTTAACGAAAAAAACAACAACTATTAATTAAATCCTTTCGAGTTCAAATTGTGTCGATAAAAACAGAAAAGTGTATAATTTCATCAAACATTTTAAATCAATTAACAAAACTAACAGGCAGCAAAAATAAATCTGATGACGTGCTTTTTTTAGACTTTTGAGGCTTAAACATATTTTGGGTGCAGAAAACTTTACAATACGGCAGCTATAAAAAAAGAATTTCCTTATGTAAATTACAAATTTGTTTTCAAATTGGACTTATAATTAACTTGGTTGAGGGAAAACCTTTCTGTACTGAACCCTAACAATTAGTGTGTGTAACGCCACGCCGCAGTTCGAAACTAAAATGTGCTCATGTTGGAATGCCTGGTGTTTACCCGTCTGTGTGTGATATGTGTGTTTTGATCTGGCTTTAATCAGTTCAACAAAAACTAAACATTGAGGACGTTCGTTTTTGTCAACATCATAATTTTGGTCATGGCGAGCTCTGCCACAAAATGGCGTCCACGGTGGCGTGTCTGCAAGGACGGTGCCGTCTCTGCACTGCAGTCAGAAACATGCAGCATGTGTAACTGTATGTGCACAACCATGGCTAAATGTGTGTGTGTGTGTACGTGTGTGCGTGCTGGTGTATGTGTGTCTTCAGTCGGCAGAACGCCCCACTGCAGAGACAGACACTGTTCCACCATCCCACCTCTCCTTCTCATGCCGCCATTTTACACACGCAAGAGCTAATGCTAACCCCCTTTGGGCTGTTAGCGCTTCATTAAAAATCGAAAAACAAAAATTGCAAAAGGAGAAAAAACTGTGGACGAAAACGCAAAATCGACAAATGCGGTTAAAGTCAAATTTCTGAACGTCGAGGTTTCGGGATCCTTAGAGAGCTCGGCTGGGCAAGCAGTGTGTGTATGGCTGTGCTCGAGTTTTGTCCTTGTGTGTATCGAGTTCAGAGGGTACAAAGGTATTGGGCAAGAGTGGAGGGGGTAAAGGAGGGCAGCGATGTAAGAAATTTCAAAAAAAAAAAAGAAAAAAAAAAGAGCGAAATAGGAGGAAAAAAAAGAAGAAAGAAAGTGGGGAAAATGGTGAAGCTCTGCAAACTGAAATGAATGCAATGGACTGCGCACAGCGGGAGAACGACAGAAAAAAGGGAAGAGAGACCGAGAGAGAAAGGGAATCAATTAGAGAGAGAGGGAAGTTGGTCTGTAATGGTTTCTCACAGTAGGACGGCTGGAGAAGAGAAAAGCGGAGAGGCAGAGCGACAAGAAGAATAAGAGAGATAAACACAACAGGAGGAGTTTTAGGGAGAAGTTGCAGAGGAAAGAAAAAAAAAAAGGTAAGTATGGAGCGAGAGGCGAAGCGAGTCGGTGAAAGATGCAATAGGGGGCTGCGGGGCGCTGGAGATTTCACATGACACCAGTCTGCTGATGCCGAGTCAGAGCCTTGTTTTCTGATGCAACACAGGCTCAAGCACCTTTCAGCAAAGCCCTTTCTCTGGCGTGATTCATGACAGAATCGTGTTCAAATAAGCGTCACATCACCACACGCATCACGACGCTGATAACCAAAAGCTAAAAACCAAAACATGTACAACACTCCGAGATAGCATCAGGATAGGACAACAAGCACACACGCACACACACAAACAGGATGTCATTAAGAGCCTCCTGCGTCATTAAATCTGTCCTGCCTGGTTTGTTGTGTTCTTGGGTTAATTTAAGGCGATAAACACACACATTCACACACCGGAGAGGAGACCGAGGGACTGGCCAGTGGTAACTGACCTTGGAGCAATGACAGCGTACCTGATGGACCCTCTCACTGTCACCACTCTGTCCTTCAGAGCAGTGTGAGGCAGGTGTGTGTGTGTGCTCTCACTGATAATTAATTCAAACACCCACAACAGGGCATCCCCACATGGAAGTGCCTTTTAATCATACTGGCTACTCTCTGGAACCGAAAAAAAAAAAAAAGTTTGGGGATGAAGGGAGGGAAGCGCACGGTTTGAAGTTTAGATAAGAGACGAGATTTAGCTGAAGGACAAGAGCTGCCATCACCGAGGGCCACACACACACACACACACACACACACACACACACACACACAGAGGCACGGTGAGCTCTGCTGCCATGCTACCTGTCAGATAAAAGGGTGCCTAAGCAGGAAGGAACCAGGGAGTATGTGAGGTGTTACCACAGGGAACAACACAACAACAGCTGTGGTAAACCACCACTAATGGACAGCCTGAGAGAGAGAGAGAGACCCTCCGACTCTCCTTCATCTCCTCTCTCATCCATCTCGTCCACTCTCCTCTCTCCGGCCTCATGTATTCTCATCCCAACGCGCTCGCCGCACAGCGTGCACACGACAGAGATGGAGCGCAGCGGAGAAACGGGGAGGGGAGTCGGCGAATAACTGTATTGTAGATATGGAGATGCAACAAAGAGATAGAGGAGGGACACGGGTGGGGTGGCAGGGCGGAGTCAAGGGGGGAGGGAGGAGGAAGTGTAAGAGACTGCCATGGATGGTGCCTAGATTAGTTTTGCTCCAGTAGCGAAAGATCATAAAAAATGAGGAAGGGAGGAGAGAGCTGAGGAGACAGAGAGAAGGGGAGGATTAGTGCCACTTCAGGAATGACAGAAGACTAGAAAGAAAGAGTGGGAGGTTGGAGTGGAGGAGGTGGGGGTGGAGAGAGTAAAAGACAAGAAGAGGGAGATCCTGAAATTTAGTCGGGATTAGTTTTGGTTAAGGAACAGGATGAGAGGGAGAGAAGAGAACAAATGAGAGAGGGAAACAGTAGATGGAAGTATGTGCATCTTTCTGAAGTAAAGTAATGGGGCTTTGACAGTAAAGTCAAGTGTGTGTGTGTGTGTGTGTGTGTGTGTGTGTGTGTGTGTGTGTGTGTGTGTGTGTCTCCCAACGTGTAATCCAAGTGATTTTAAATATTTTGATTATTTCTGACTCAGGCTCAGACAGGCTGATCAGGGAATACTGTCAGAAGGTCAAGACTACATTAGCATTTTTCTCGCTGAACAACTATCTGTGGTATTTCTAATTAATGACAGCAGGATAATTAACATATAAAAAAAGTCATCAGCCTTCACACTTGGTAATAACACAGCAAATTACTCCCCGTCTCGCGCCGGAACAGCGATGGCATTTAAGAATTCATTCGAGACGGATGGGGCTCTTTTTATTCCATTTTTAATATTTTTTTTCTCCTTTACAACCAAACTGACACAAATTTAATCAAGGCAGCAGGATTGGGAGGTATTCATTAGACGATATGTAAGAATTTAGTGAATGGGCCTCTAATGCGCGCATACACATACACACACACACACACACACACACACACACACACACACACACACACACACACACACACACACACACACACACACACACACACACACACACACACACAGACAGAACATTGCTAGTAGTTTCCCTGGAAAAAAAGTGTGTGTTAGTTCAGCCTGGGACGGCACGACAAGCCCCCTGCAGATAGCGCTGGGATGGGAACTGGGACAGACGTCTCAGACACGCATATGAGGGCACACACACATTAGCACACACACTCTTACACACTACAACCGCCAAAGGACACACGCAAAAGGTCCATAGACCCATTGCAGGAACGCACAAAAACACAAAGTGCGCACACACACACCAACAACTGTACAGGGATTCCCACAGTGACTGGGCAGCATTCCCAACCGGAATGGGCAGCTCACTGGACTGGAAGACTAACATTACTCCAGGCGGGCTCTGGATTAGATCAACTCTGGGAATTTCACACTGGGACAGAGAGATGGAGAGAGTGGGAGAATGAGAGAGACAAGGAGGTTTAAAAAAAAAAAAAAAAAAAAGGAGAGAGATGTGCATTAGAGGAAACTAATGCGTAAAAAAAACCCTCAATCCAATTAGGTTTAAAAGCCAACGTGGAGTGAAGAGTGAAGTGTCAGTTCATGTAGTTTTTAAAAGGGAGTTAATCTCATTTTACAAGGTTTAAAGGACGGGTGCACAATTTTTCAAGTCTGTCCTAAAACAATAGTCGGGTGCCCAAATTAACAATGACACATGTTTTTCTTGCTGTAATAATTCCTCCTGTTCATACCGGCCATTAGAAGATCCCTTCGTAATGCACTTACAATGCAAGTGACGGGGGACAAAATCCGCAGCCCTCCTTCCGTGTAAAAAATGTTTTTTAAGTTTATTTGACGCTAATATAAGGTTTCACCCATCTAAATTAGCCAAATCAATTCAGTATCTTTCAGTAACAGTCTTTTTAGTGCCAAATTCCTTCTTTTTCTTACGATTCTTCCACTACAGCTGAACAGAAAAACACTGTCCATCGAGACACAGTGAGGGATTTTTTTTTTTTTTTTTTTTTTTTAAACCAAAAAGACAGTAACTGTGGAAGATATCCACTTTATTTGACTAACTTGGGCAGCTGAAGGCTCACATTATCTTCAGATAATCTTTTAAATACATTTTTTTTCTCAAAATAAGGAATGTGGATTCCCCCCTCCCCCCATCACTTACATTTAAAGTGCACCTGGAGGGGATCTTCTAATGGCCAGTATGAACAGGAGGAATGGTTACAGCGAGCAAAACCTGTTTCACTGTTCATATGGACACCTTTCTATTGTTTTAAGACAGACTTGAAAAATTGTGAACCTACCCTTTAAAGGTGAAGATTGTGGAAGGTGGGTGAAAATGAGATGAGGAAACTGAGGGAACAGTAGTGGGGGAAGTAGCATCTCGACACCATGCTGATAGTGGAGATGTAAGAGGCATGAGTCTCTGGGTGTAAAAAGGGGAAGGATGAAAGGAGGAAGGGATGAAAAGAGGAGTGTACTCACTGGGCTCACAGCACACGGTGACACGCAACTTCATACATGGCAATGGAGGGCCTTCATCTGTGGGTAGAGCTGAAGAGAACAAGAAGAGGAAAAAGGACTTAAATGCTGCTTATTTATTACACCCAACGAGCAGGATTCAAAATGTTAACATGTTAAATAAGAGGAAAATTAGCATAGCACTGAATGAGATCCTTCCTTTGAGGGATGTTTTAGTATTTGAAGGTTTCTCATGATAAGAACAGCTAAAGATCAGCAAGCTCGTTTTCTTGTTTCCACCATATCAATATCTCATATAGAATAAAGTATTACACCATCTCTACGTGTCATAGAGACGACCACATATCACACTTATTGACGCAACTAAATAAAATCCACAGTTGAGGGTGCAACCATAAAATAATGCTCTGATTGCAATACTAATCATGACTCACATGGGAACCTGGCAAACATCATCTGTATTACCTGTCAGTTAATAATTGCTTTTACAAAACAAATCTGTCTAGAAACTGCAGGGCTTTATATTTGAATAATTGTCTGAATGTATGATATCTAACAGTCTGTCTCACTTTGTATCTTTAATTTCGACTGATGAGACATGGCACAGAATAAAAGTGTGACTACATTGTTGGTACTATCTATAGAGGCCAAGAGAGCTCAACTCACACATACAGACAAAACACAACTTTGACGCCACATACAGTACGTCACATTTAGAAAAAAAGCTGCAAATAAATGAAACACAAGCACAACTGAGAATACACAGAAACTATAAAAAAAAATGTAAGCGCGCGGCAATTTGTAAGTGAGTGCAAACACAGTTTCGATGGGAAACTAAAAAATGACAACACTTATGATGCTTATCTTAGTTTCACAAAAGTAATCTTATCTCAAGGTCCACTTACTTGTCTTTTCCGGAGCTTTGACACTATTTGTTTTATTAACATTTTTTTTTTCTCCAAGGTCAAGAATGAACTAAGCGTTGTGATTGTCCTATTCCAATATTTGGAAGATAAAGATATTGGCTATACAACTAGCATTAAGCTTTTGCTAATACTCAGTTATTATAATGCACCAGTTTTTAGTTTCCCCCAGGAAACGTGTGTTGTGTTGTTTGTGACTTGCAGCTTTTCTCTATTTGCTTGCATCTTCCTATTTGGGGTGCATTTCTACATGCTAAATCAAAGTGAATGTGAATTTATTCTTTAGGGCTGCAACTAGCGATTATTTTCATCATCCATTAATCTGTTGATTATTTTCTTGATTAATCAATTAGTCATTTGGTCTATAAAATGTCTGAAAATGGTGAAAAATATCGACCTTTCCCAAATCCCAAGATGCAACCTAAAATGTCTTGTCTTAGTCTAAAACTAAACTAAAACTAGACTAAAATGTCTTTGTCATGTCCAACAGTCGACAACCCAAAGAAACCAGAAAATATGAGTAGCTGGAACAAAAAAAATTTGGCATTTTTTCTTATCATTATAATTATTATTATATTATCAAAATAGCTGGCGATTAATTTTCTGTTGATCTACTAATTTACTAATCGATTAATCCACTAATTGTTGCAGGTGTAATTTTTAAATTTTCTTGTGTTTTATTTATTTGCAGCAAGTCTTTTAAATGTTTGTGTTACGATAAGTTGCAGCAGACTGAACCTTCTTGGCCACCGCAACTATCCCCTCAAATAGTTCCATGTTATGAACAGCTGACTATCAGAGGATGTCAAGGTGTTTCCTGTTTGTGGAGATCGAGACATGGAGAACTAGTGGGCGTTGGTCTGCAGGTCGATTAGCAGTGCAGAGACCCAGAGACAGTCGGTTGTCAGTGTCATAGTTTGTGGGAGCCGGGGAGGGAAGCTTGAGCCCAGCTCAGACTGAGCCAACTAATGCCATTAGTGTTTCTAATACTATTGTAGTGTTCTCCCGGGCTAATGCCATTATACTGTCTCTAGTGCTGCGGGCCCATTCAACACACAAACCCCAGAGCCAGACATTTGGACCAACTTTACGCCTTATCTTTAATGTGGACAAAACACACACAATCACTCTGAGCCCGCTGTGGCCCGACCAGGGGGGGGGGAAACCCATTGTTGCTTTTCTCTGAGCTGGCCTGAGCAACCACAATAGCCTACTGTGTGTGTGTGTG
This sequence comes from Thunnus thynnus, assembly GCF_963924715.1. Classification (NCBI taxonomy): domain Eukaryota; kingdom Metazoa; phylum Chordata; class Actinopteri; order Scombriformes; family Scombridae; genus Thunnus; species Thunnus thynnus. The sequence goes on along the minus strand of NC_089526.1, from coordinate 16,017,626 downwards.
TGTGTGTGTGTGTGTGTGTGTGTACATATATACATGTGTGTGTTAGCGTGTGTGTGGAACCGCTCTCTCATGCCCTCACAATGCTCCATTGTCCTGCCGATCGCAACAGTAATTTATGTAAAGATTCTTTCTCTCCCTTCATCTCATCCATCCCTTTTCTCCTTCGCTTTTGTTGCTTCTCCCTCCCCCCCACCCTTCCTCTACTGTCAGACTGTGTCCATCTTTTGCTCTTTCACTCCCTCTGTCACTCCTCCACGCTTCTCTACCTCCGTCTGCTTCTCTGCCTGCCTGCCTTTTTCTCCCTCGCTGTCGTCCTGTATTGATCTCCATTTCTTCCTCCTACACTTTGCGGTGCCTCTGTCTCTTTGTTGTCACCCTTCCATATCATGCATTCACTTGACTCTTTCATTCTCTGCCTTGTTTTATGTTCTCCCCCCTCTCTTGGTTGGACTGACACCAGAAGTTGTAAAAAAGTATGAAAAAAAAATGTCAACTGATTTTACAGCCACTAAGCCATTCTCTGTTTTTCTCCCTCCCTTTTCTCCCTCCAGTGGCTTGAAATAAACGAGTGAGGGAAGAGGAGCACAGGAGGATGTAATGGAGAAAGAGGACACCATCACTAAAATTCTGTAACAGCCTACAGGTTTAAAGAAAACATCAAATTAATGTCATTCAGGCTGAATTTATGGAAAACATTAATGCTATAAGCTGCGGGTTGCAGACACTCAAAACCTCATAAAAACATATTGGGTAAAAGTGCTCTCATCCTTTTTTGCTCACATCCCTTAATAATGTAGGGCTGCCTGGCCACCACACTTCCTTTGACATAGGTCTCGATGCACAGGCTCATGAGCTGAAACCTCAAATATTAACATCTTTTCTCTTTTCAGGCTATTTTACTTGGCTACCACTGTAAAAGTTTTTATGGACCACTATATACTATAGTTTATCCCCATGTTCGGGGTATCGAACCTACTTTTTGAGTATTGATGGTATAGAGCTGATTTGTCAATTTGTAGACCAGCAGAAAATGAATTGGAAACCATTTTTATAATAGTTCAAGTCAATTTTCAAGCAAAAATACCAAACATTCCCTAGTTGCAGTCTCTAAATTGTATGAATATGCTGCTTTTGTTTGTCTTATGTGGTAATAACATAAAAATCCTTTGACTGTAGGTTGAACAAAACAAGCTATTTGAGGATGTTACCTTGGGCTTTAGGAAATTGTAATGAAATTTTTCACTATTCTCTCATATTTTCCGGACCAAATGATTATTCAAAAATAATCAACAGATGAATCAAAATAGTTTTTAGTTGCAGCCTTAATCAACAAAAATGGGACCGAAGAAAGTCTGAGTATCAAAAAGTACAGAAAGTTGCCTCTTGTTTGATCAGATCTTTGCTAATCAAGAAACTTCATTTTCAGACTGTATAATATAGGACGGCTGCTTGTTGAAATTGAACAACTGACGCGTTAACAAGTTTGGGATATTTCATTGAATTAATGGGGACCAAAACTCAGGTATTGCATTGGCACGTATCAAAACATTTCAAACAATAGTCAGCCCCTCTGAATCTCTGAGCAACCACAGAGTAAACAACACACTCACACACACACACACACACTCTACTCACAGCTATAGTAGTAGTGGTGCCCTGGCAGAAACTCAAACCCCAGCGAGAAGGGGGTGAATCTTTGGATCTTCTCAGAGAAGCGCACTGGTCCAAACGGAGCTTCGGGGGCGTTACACTCCCATCGCTTGATGGCCCCATTGGTCTCCACGCAGCCCTGGAAAGATGCCTCTTTCACCAGGTAGAGGGCCAGCGTCTCTGGCTGCCCGGGGTCCAGGGTCCCCTTGTTTGGATAATGGGGGCAGTAGATGTCCAGGTAGTCGTTCAGATTCACCTGGACGGACAGTTCTCCTGATGTTAACCTGGCAGGAAGAATGACAAATGGCATTAATATTTCACCCGGCGATTATACCGACTAACACATGACTGAAGGGGAGAGAGAGGCTGTAATTAAGCACTGACAGACAGAGAAAGAGAGGGAGAAGACAGATGACAGGTATTCCATAATTCCTCTGTGCCTGGAGGAGTGTGGATAGCTCCAACAGATGGATAGTTCATCAATATTACACATAATGATTACACAGGGCGATAAGGCAAAGTTTAAAGGAATGCTTGGGGATTTGAAAGAACACAATGAAACAGCTCCATTTGAGCCAAGGGAGTGATCAGACCAGCAAGGGAGAGGTGTTGGGAGACAGAGAGAAAAACAATTCCTCCAATGCTAATTAAGACCACTGAGAGGACTACAGTGTAAAATAAACTTGACTCGCTCTGTTTTCCCCTCTTCCACTGCACAGTACAGATGCACACAAACTTATGCAGACGTGCATGTGCATGCACAACCACGTCTTCAGTCAAGGTTGACTGGCTTTAGGCATAACAACAACTCTGGGCAAGACAGCATCATTAGAACAGAGGAGCTGCATAATATACACTGCTTTAAACTGCGGATTCAAGCTTCATGTCAGCTACGGTATAAAGAGCTTCCCATGTACAAACTAATATGGACTGAGAAAGAGATGAGCTAGATTGAAATCAGTGGATGCAGGACACAGTGAGAGAGGTACATGAAGGAATCATAAGGCTTTGTATGAAGCATAACAGCATGAAAAGACAAAGCAGCAGACAAGAAATGAGGAGAGAAATGTGTGACAAATGGAGAGAGGGAATGTGAGCGTTGGGAGTGACATGAGATTGGGTCAAGAGAAAGACAGACTGATGAAAAGAGTTGTTGAGACAGGTTGGCGGAGAGAGGTGGAACAAAGAAAATGAATAAGGAAAGTTGGATGAACAGGTGAAAAAAAAAAGTGGAGTAAAGAGAAAAAGAAAGTTAAGTGTTTTAATTAGCAACCCCAGAGAGTCTGGGTGCAGACACGCAGAGAGGAGAACAACGGAGTGGAGGGAGAGAGGAGACGGACTTTAATTGGTCTCCTCTTCGCATGGAGCGCGGGAGAAAAGAATGAGGGGCAGAATGTGGCTTGGGCAGAAGGTTCAGGTCTGTCAGTGGGAGTCTTTATAGAGGGGTGACAGAGCGAAGGAGAGAGGAAAGGGGGTGCTGGGAGTCAGTGAAGGGGAACATAGGAGGGGGGAAAAAAAGAGCATGGAATGAGGTTGGGGGGGGGGACAGCACAGTAGTCTCAAGTTAAGGAGTCGAAGAGGCCAAAAAGAATATATGAGAGGAAGAACAAGTGCAGGGAGAGGTAGGAGGAGGAGACAGAGCTGATGAAAACCAAAATTAAACAGATAGACATGACAAGAAGCAGGAGACTGAGATGGTCCAGCAAATCTGCAGAGGGTATCAAAGATGGATGGAGCAATGAGAGGAGAAATGACAAGAAACCGTCGGAGAGAAGGGGGCCGTATGGCATGGCTAAAAAAAAAAAAAAACTGAAATAGAACTCCACGTTTTCTGTTCACTTTGAACCTGAATGTGGGCGTGGTGGTGTGTATTTCCGACAGAGATAACGGAGCAGAAGAGTGTGTGAGCCGTGGGGATGCAGGTGAGACCTTGGAGGCAGGTCTCACCAAAGCTGCTTCCCGCTCAATAGCTGCCGTGCAGAATTGGCGATCTATCAATGGGACAGGACACCATCGATCAGGATCCCGCGCTCAGGACACACACACTCCCCTGATCAATATCCCTTCTGTGAATGTGTGTGTGTGTGTGTGTGTGTGTGTGGGGCCACGTCCAATAGCTCTATTACCTGTGTGTGCTAATTACAGCTGAACACACAGGCACTTGACAGATATATATAGATATAGAAATAGATCCATTTCACCATTTGGTGTGTTTAAGCATGCCCTGTCTTCTCACTTTGAGATGGACTGCTCTTGTTATCAATGAAGCTGTCACTGTTTATACTTGATGGTGTTTGGTGATCCACTCACACCCTATTGTTTATCTATTGTTGGCCATTTTGGCCATCTTGTGGTTGTAATGTTTTCAATGTTTTCATTAATTAATGTATGTGGTTTGTCTGTTGTCTGTCTGTATATTGCTGTATTGATAACTGTATGTCTATTTTTTATTTATTTTGTCACTCCCCTGTTGTTATGTAGTGATTGTGATATATGTTGGGAACCCCTCAAAAATGAGATGGTACATCTCAAGGGGTTTATCATAATCCTACGTTTTTTTGAAACTTGATTGTCTGGTTAAGAGAACACAAAAGCACATAAGCTTGTGTAAGCACACACACACAGACACACAGCAGCCAGTTTACTCTTCATACTACCTGTGGTGCTTTCTGAGGCTTCTCTGAGGCAGGGAAATGTTGATTTAGGTGCACCAGCTGTGAAAGTAGTGTGTGTGTGGGTGTGTGCATGGATGTGTATGTAATAATAGACGTGTGCTGTGTCAACATGCTGCACCCCCTGCTATACATGTCATTCACCTCAAGCTTCTCCTGCGCTGCTCAGGTCCTGTGCCCCCCATCCACCCACACAACCCCCCAATCTGCATTCCTCCACACCCCCTTCTTCTCCTCCTCGATCTCCTCCCTCGTCTCCCCCCACTTTGGATGACATTCACTCATCCACCCATACATCGCTTCAGAGGCTGCATCTCCCCGTGCTCTCCCTCCTATTTCTGACTCCTTTCTATCCTACAGTACATTACCCCCCCCCCCCACCCTTTTTCCTCCCACAAGCCTCCAACATTGGCCTGCGCCATATGCATGCCAGCAATTACAGAGACGGTGTGCTCTACTGATGTCAAACTGTCAGCCATCTTTCTCTCCTCTTCCCTTCTTTCCTCCTTTTCCCTTTCTCCGGCCCTAGTAGGTTTGGGTACGCCCTAATTACACTCAGCATCCTCACATGGGGCATCATGGGAGCACTGAGGAGCTGTGGGTGTCAAAAGAACACAGCGCCGGAGCAGCCTATCAGTGAGAGAATCCTCTGGAAGCGGAGGAGAGGATTGGTTTGGTCCAGTGCTGGAGCACGGAGGGGGGAGAGGGGAGGGGGGGTGTCAACGAAACAGAACACACTCATTTTTGCATTGCATTTACACACATGTGGCCGTGAATACACTCACAAACACATGTTCACACACACACACACACCAGACACACACACATAGACATGAAAGTACTTCAGGAGAATAAAACATGCTCCATCCCTCATGCCAGAGGGTAATCAGTGACACCCTTCTGAGGGGCTGGTGCAAGCTCTTGGTTGATAAAGAAAAATCTCACCAAGGAGCCAAATCAAAAATAACATGCTGGGCTCTTCAATGGAAAACTTAAAAAGGCCAACATTTATCCCTTTTTCATAATTATAGGAAATAAGATTCAAAACCAAAAATTGAACATAACTGATATCCTCCCAATGTGTGTCCCTGTAAATGTGCATGCAGAGAGATGAATATGCACGTGTGTGTGTGTGTGTATGTGTGTGTGTGCGTGTATGTGTGCCATTATAATGAAATGCAGGGGGTTGACTGTGGCAGAGACCTTTGATCCTTTAATATGAGAGAATAATTAAAGGAGCAACAATCCCACAACACAGCTTCAGGAATACAGAACAGATACTCGATCACGCACAGCAGCTGCATACTACGCATACTGAATACACCGGGGCGCTTAATGCAAGTGCTGCACATAAACTTGGGGGTTAAAAATATTCTACTACAATGGAAAATGTTAATAACATGCTTACACTGTACTATGCATCTTAATTGAATTCAGAAAATGTATACTGGGGGTACGGTAGTTTTAATAAACACCTTCATGCTTGTGAAGATACGCTAACCAGTGCACAGTAAAAGTCTGTTGGTTCCCCGCGGTGACGGCGGGAGGCCGAAAGGCTTGGTGGAGCCTCAGTTCTTCCGTGGTCGATCACAGCAGGGTGACTGCTAACTCTGGTCACTATGCTGACTGAGCATAGCACGCTGAGGTCACTCTACCTTGGCCGGGCATAGCATGGCACAGCTTCAGCTTCTATGGTGAATTCTGTTGTAACACTACTGGTGCTGTGGGAGGATCTTTGAAGGACTCCGGGAAAGTGACTCTGCGAAATGGCATTGTTTATTTCAGGTTTTTTAGCATACCAGATGGGTGGGGTTAACCTCATGATGACAGATGAGTGGATGCCAGCTGAGTCATTCATCTCAGTGAATAAAACAGGATCAAGTGTGACATACATTTCTTTGGTGAACGTAGCAATTAGGTTGCGTTTTAGAATTACTGTGATCAATGGATTCACTTGTAAAGGCAAATTCAAACCAGTGTAAACTTTGGCACACAAATTTGCGCTGCTGACCAATCGCAAATCATCTTGACAGTGCTGACCTATGAGGGAAGGGAGAACCAGGGAGTTCAAAATAGAGGAAGCTAACATACAGTATGTATTAGCTATGTTGCACCATCCAAATTTAGACAACATCTGCTCTGCCAGACTACAAACCTCTCCACTAAAGAGAGGCAGTATGGTTTGCAGTCAGTCAAGAGGCAGGAATCAATGGTACAAATTCTCTCTTGAGTAAACATCACAAAGCTTCCAGCACCACCTATTTTTACAAGGACGTGTAAATGAAACAGCGTTACTGTGCACTAACAAAGAATTATCTGCCTGAACACAGGTTGTACTGTAGGGGGATTGTGGACCACTTACAGGGAAAATTAGAAGAGACACAAAAACTGTGATGTTGCACAGGTGAATGAAGCTACACCTGGGCAGCCTTTCTTGGGAAAGACAACGGTGTACGGTGGGGAAAAGCTGATGGAAAATATGAGAGAGGTTTATGACAAAAAGACCCTGAAGACAGCACAGGAGGAAAAAGGGAAAAGGGCAGAGAACAAAAGAGAGAGAACATTCCCTCCTTTAGGTCTCCAAAGCTTCATTGACCTCGTGCTCCACAGGCTATCCTATCATCAGAGGAAAAAGGAAAGAAGAAGAAACACACCACTGTACCTCTACACTCATGAGACAAAGAACGGAGGAACGGAAGAAACTTCATCTACTCGATACTGCACCAAGATTTTGCATGGCCCTAACCTTTTTCTTCGCCATTTTTCACCACCTCCTCTCTGGAGGAGAGTGTGAATGTAAAACAGAACAGAATCAGGACAACCCCCCCCCTCCGCCACCTCCTCTCTATTAGCTGTGTGCCCCCTCCTCACCCACACAAAGCCGTGCTGTGTCCAGAGCCCAAACACCAGTGTTGTGTCTAACCTGGTGCTTACTCCCCTCAGCGCGCACAAATAAGAACGTCACCCCCCACCTCTGACCATCTGGGGCCCCCCACCACCCTGCCTGCCCAGCTGGCCGAAAAATCCCTTACCACCCCTCCTCTCCCCTCCCTCCCACCTCACAACCTAAGGACTCTCCAGACACTGCTTCCTCAGATTCTCGGTGTTGTCAAACTGTGGCCCAAGACGGTGCTCAGCTCCTCCTTACAGAGAGGAAAGAGGGACTTAAGGGGAACAAGCTGTTGCGCTTATCTTCTCCTTCCTGTTTGGTATGCCTATGCATGAGTGTGTGTGTGTGTGTGTGTGTGTGTGTTTCCTTCAAGGTCAGCAGGAAGTGTATCTCTCCTCTACACTAGAACTTTTACCTTTCGTCTATGACTCCTAATTTCCTAATGTGGATGGTATGTGAACTTTCTTCCTATTTTGACCCCTTTTTCCTTCTCCTACCATTTAAGTCTTTGGTTTTCTTTACATGCAAGTTCTGAGAAACCACGCTTGAATGAATATTTATCAGGATCTGGATGGCCTCATAAGGGTAGAGGGATACAGTTGCACACACACATTGCAATATATCATATATCAGCATGAATTCGGTGCACAAAGTCTGGCGAATACGACTGTTAGTGTGTCTGTATAACCTAGATGAAGTGATTGGTTGCACCTTTTTTTTGCCCTGGAGGCTCTTTTAAATGACCAAAAGGCTCAAGGGATTCAGACTGCTCCACTCCTTACTCAAACTGTGCAGATCAGCAGGCTGCCTCTTGGACCCACATACCCTATCAATACAGAACACAGATATACACACAAACACATATACACACCTGCTGCTTCAGGCCCTAAAAGGATTCTGAGCTTCAGGTAAAGACAGACCCTATTTTCTGCCTGTTATGGCATTGGTCCGCCTCTCTCTGTGTGTGTATGTGTGTCCATTCTGTGGGACTCAGCAGCACAACAGGATGTATAGCTATGTCTGTCGGAGCTGAGGAAAATTCCATGATTCGGGCCCACAGGACCAATCAGTATCTATTGGGACAATTTTGATACGGCTGCAGGTCTGCAGAAACCATCATCTCCCTCGGTGGTAGCGCTGTGTCATGCATAGGCACCGCTCTCCATGTGTGGTCTAGTCTGATCCCAGAATAAGCTTTCCAGTGACTTTTCTCTGGGAGGTATGAAATTACTGGCTACAATATAAATGGACAAGAGTGCAGTCTTGCAGTCTATGGCTTGTTTTTATTTTCACTGCGTGCTGAAATGTTGCCTCACTATGCCCACCAACGCCGCAGCAGCTAAAAGTGTTGCCCTACTTGACTCTCTCACCTGCTCTTCATGGAGGTAGCCATACTTGTAAAGAGGAGTGTGAGGAGAAAAAAAAAGGGCACAAGAAGAAGAAGAAGAGTTCCAGCCCTTACGCCGAGAAGAGTGACGGAGGAGGTGTGTGCGGCAAAAGAAGGGTGCGTGGGCAAGAGCAGGGTGCACGTATAGCGTGGGTGTGTGAGGGGGTAAATAAGGTCAGACTTGCCGTTGCCAGGACAACCACCAATCCGGAGCTGGGATTGGTGTCAAGCCAATGCCCCACCCATCCATCCTTCACTCCATCCATCTTTTTTTCCTGCATCCTTCTGTTGGACAGCCCAAACCTCAGAGTAATGAGTGCTCTCCATGTTTCTGCAGTCTAAATGGAGCTGCAGTGTAAATACAGGGCTGATTTGTACAGGTGCCAGGCTCGGATACATAAACCTGAATATAGCTACAGTAGCTCACCGCTCAGACAGAGAGGGAGGGGGGGAGGAAGGCAGTGACAGCTATGATGGGTGGACACAAAAAACCATGATTCAAACTATTTATGAAATCTATCAAAGTGCATTGCTACTAAGTGTCAGCTGAGCTGATCCACTGTGTCAACATCATTTGTCTCATGTTTATGTACTAACTTTGCTGTTTGGGCCCTTCAGCCTTTGCACACAGTGCCAGAGCAGACAAGTCTGGCTAAATAGAAAATGCAGACAAATTAACGTCAACTTTGAAGTAAATAACACTCTAATGTTGGTCATATTGGGTTCATGCCAATGGGGCAGGGAACTGGGGAATCTCTTTTTTATTATTGATTTTAAAGAATCATAAAGAAAAATATGCAAATAAAAAATGGAGACATCAGGCTTTATACTGTATGTGTCCATCATATACCAGTTGGTTTAGAGCTGAAACAGGCGATTATCTACAGAAAAATCAACAGCTTTGATAAGCGATTAATCATTTGAGTCGTTTTTTGAGCAAAAATATGAAACCTTCTCTGGTTCAAATATGACGATTTGCTGCCTTTTCTATTTTGTATCATTATTAATTGAACAAGCAGTTTAAGGAACGTCACATTAGGCTCTGGGAAACTTGATGTATGAGTTTTGATAGTGTTCCCCTTGAAATCATAAAACATACTGTGATTTTTAAAATACTTTGGAGCTGTCAGTTGCTTTGAAAGCTCATACCAAAGTGCTGTTCTTTTATAGACTACAAATGCAGCTAATTGGCATTTAACCAAATACGACCCATCTTTGTAGCAGTGTTTGTAATTATGATGCATCAGAGTCAAAGTGCTTTTTCCCTAAGATGTGTACATTGAGTGTCATTTTTCACATCACATAAACTGTTTTAACAATCGTTTAAAAATTTAAATTTTACTGTTTAACTTGTGTGTTCCTGAAAAGTTATTTTATGTTCTAATAACTTAAGAGTGCTCACTCCACACTCTCATCTATGATATTAACTATACGTGTGCCAGGTCTTTCAGCGGGGCCCATCTGTGTAAGTGGGTTAAGAAGGACATACAAGCAACATCCCTTAAAACACACACACACACACACACACACACACACACACTTACTCCAAAACACTCTTCACTATAGTGAAAAGGGCGCCCACAAAGCAAATATACTCAGCCAATAAATCAGACTTGGCTTTGAGAATCCATCATTTACTAAGTGGGTCACACTTCTGATGCTGTAGACACTCTTTCTTTCCCATTCTTGCACCTTGTGTTTGTCTCTCTCTGCGTGATGTGAAGGTCAATGCTGGATAGGTAGCATACACTATTTAGCCCAGGTGTACATTCCCTCTCGCTTTGCCTGTGTGTCTGATTATTGGTAGTTGTAAGCTAAAGGGAGGGCCAGTTGGAGAGTTGGAGCTGTCCTTCAGTCAGTCAGTTCGATGCACACACACACACACATGCCTACAGTTAAGACATGTCAAGGAAACCTGCCCTAATACAGCCAACAGGCCTGAATTATTTAAAGAGGGAAGGAGAGGAAAGAAGAAGATGGAGCGAAAAAGACTGGAGAGGCACAGGAGTTAAGGAGTAAATAGAGTAAGCTGGCCCTTTTCAGTCCCTGTGACTCCCGGTGAACTTATTTAAAAACTTCTATACTTGATTTCACTCCCATCTGCTTTCTTTCACCCCATCTTCACCAGGTCTCATTTCCTTCCCCTGTCAGCATGCCTACACCTTCTCGTCCTCTCCTCCCTTCATTGCTTCTTGCACCACCATTTCACCCACTTCGCCCTCCACTCCCCTCCTTCCCTCCCTCCCGCTCCGTCTTTCTCTCTGTTTATCTAAGCACTTTCACGGTCACTGCTTTGGAATCCCAGGAGTCTAAACTGCCCCTTCCCTCTCCCCTCCCTCGCAGCTGATCCATGCTTCTCTCTCTCTCTCCATCTTTCTCCGTCACAACGGTTAAGATTCATATCGGTCTGTGCATCGGGGGTATGGACGGTCCCCCTTATTCCCCCTCAAGGCAGCCAGCTTTGTCCTGTTCTAGTCACGCACAGCCGCCCACCCGCCCCGCCCTCACACACATGAACCCATACACCAGAGGTAACACACTCACATTGATGTTTTAACACCAATCAGCTCAACAGAGTTAAGAAATAAAATCATTGATTCTTTTTTAACAAAATCCACACACAAACTTTGGCTCCAAGGCTTCTGAATCTGTGTCATTTACAAACTCAGTACAGTATATTCAGCTGCAGTGCATGAGCTTATCCATTTGTTTTTTATCCATTTTTTTTTTTGCTGTCTGTTTTTGGGTTGATATAACTGGATGGCATTCTCTGCCTTAAGGCCGGATGCCCCTGAATTTATTAGAAAGGCCAGTTGAGTTCCACAACACTGATGAAGGGTTTAGACACAATAAGAGGGAAGGAGAGGGGGTTGGATTTCAGAGCAGAGAGGAAGGAAGTGGCGAGGGTCAAGAGGAGAGGTGCCGACGCCAGTCTCACGTAGCGTTAACAACAACCTGACACTGGGCTGGGATTATCTGATTAATTTGGGATTAAAGATGACTGGCTGCTTCTTTAAGTAATGAACCACAATGACCCATAATTACAAGATTAACACGCAGGAGGTACAGTATGTGTGTTTTTTTTCTTGACAGTAACACAAAGTCCACTGTAAATCAGCTGCAAAGTGAGTAAAGCCTAGGTATTTAGTATCTATGTTTGATGAACAACTACACTGCTCACAACAATTTTCTGCTCTTAAAGGAAACCCAGGGAACCTCCAAAAATGTAAAAAAAAAAAAAAAATGTAGTGAGTAAGGGATTTTGTGACTTTCATGACTAGGCGTTTGTCATTGGGTGTATTTTAGGAGAACACACAGATTAATTCCACAATCATAAACATGGAGCGTCTGCTCCAGTGTTTTGAGAGGCGCGCTGCGTACAAGAACTCCATTTCCAGCTGAATAGGAGAGCAATGAGATTCATGAGTTCTCCTGCTATAAGGCCATAGCTATGGAGATTTGGGACAAGGCTATTTCCCCTCTTCCATTCAGCACAAAATGCCACCACTACTCGGGATGCTCTCAGACTGTGAATTACAACCATCTGATCATTTCTGATTAATATAACAAAACATACTTTTGGACAGTGACAGAGAGCAATTCATTTAAAAATGTCAGTTTACATAAAAATTGTAAGGAATAAACATAAAAACCTGAGGGATATTTAAATTAACAGACAAAGAAGCAATTTAATCAATGTGGGCAAATGGAAAGATTGTTCAGTATGTACAGTATTTAATTCCCTACTCTGCATACTAATGTGTCAGCAGTCTGTCAGTGTAGTAGATGGTACAAGCTATCATACCATTCTACAAAAGCTATAACATATGCACCATACTGTGATAAAAAAGTGGATACATATAGTAAAAGGTGAACTGATCGCAGCCGTTTAGCTGCACAACGGCAGGTTGATCAAAGAACTAATTCTGGGGGAGAAAAAAAGTCTACATTCCTTGAACTCATAAATAAAAGATTTGATTGAAACAAAATGTTGAGAAAAGAGGAGGATGGGCAGAAAAAAAAAGAACAAGGAAGCAGAGAGAAAAATAGCAACCAGAGTACCAGGAGACAGGGATCAAGCTGCGCATTACTGCACACCCGAAAATGTGGTACTGGTTATTGCTACAAAAATAACACATCCAAATGTGCTCTCTCTTTCTCTCTCTCTCTCTCTCTCTCTCTCACACACACACAAACACACACTCACTCGCACATACCAAAACCATTTCTCATCATCTTACTGTAAGCCTTGAACAATCTGAGCACAGGCATGTTTGAATAAGCACATGATACCACATTCCACTCATTCTGTCCTTTTTTACTAACGCAAAAAGGCTCCACTGTAATTTTACAACATGCATAACCATATGCAGTACAAGTTTGCTTACTCAACACACACACACACACACACACACACACACACACACACACACACACACACACACACACACACACACACACACACAGAGAGAGAGTAGTGAGAGTAGTGTCAACTCTAAATGGGGTGTGATTCCTACCCTGGCTGTCCCCAGAGTCTGAACAGGTGTGTATGCAGGCAGAGCGATGGTACCATTGGTAGTGTGTGTGTGTATCACTGTACCACACCTGTATATGTGCATACATCATTGAGTGTGTATGTGTGAGCCCCAATGTGTGTGTGTGTGTGTGTGTGTGTGTGTGTGTGTGTGTGTGTTGGTATGGAGGAAGCGGCAGGCAGAGGGGGGTTCGCTCCTCACGCCTGCTTGTGACAGTGATAGTAATACCTGCTGACATCCTTTCTTCCCTCTCTCTTTCTCTCCCTCTCACCTCATCCCTCCATCCCTGGGGGCCTTCCCGAGCTGTTTTGGGAGTTGAAATCTGTTGACTCTTTCCCTACCATCCTCTCCTTAACGCATTCTCCATCCCTCGCTCCCTCCACTGCAGGTCTAATGTTTTCACCATCTCCGGGGGCCGACGAGAAAAAGAAACAGAGGGGGAGTGTGTATATTCATATATGTGTGTATGTGGTATTTGTGTGTGCCAGCGCAAAAAAAAAGTAACAGAGAAGAGGAATGTGTGTGTTTCACATCACTTGGGGCTGGAAAGTAGGCTGTGCTTCCATACTTCTGGGAGTCAATGCCAAAATAATATTAGTTTTTCTTCTGCCACGGAGAAAGTCTCCAAAAATCATTTGACAGATTCAAAATCTCTACATAGTGCAACATTTGTCGTGTGATCCATCTCCTCTGGAAATCACAAAGCACAGCATGAAAGGTATTTTTTTAAAGAGATGGGAACATAGCTGCCAAAAGTGTTACTTGAAGCTTTTTTGCACAAACTATGAAAAGTAATTCTGATAAGCGGAATCATTTATAAAAAGGTATAATACACTAAAGTATACACCCCCCTAAACACACACACGTTCACATGCCTTCAAATATTTTTTTATTTAAGTGTCTCTTTGACTGTGTATAGATAAAATATAGAGCAGCTGTGCTTTCTAGCAGGTTTAGTCCATCAAGTTTGCTCTGGTGTAAAGACGGCCGCTCCCATCTTTCCTCTCACCATCTCACTCCTGACACACTGTGCGGCAGCAGCTTGTGCATGACATGGCAACCTGTGTGCTAGTTCACAAGACAGATGGGATTAGAAGACATAATTAGTAAATAATAATCAACGAATTAAAGTGGCAGGTAAAATAGCTTAATGAAGCAAAATGGGAGAATTTGTATATTTGTCTATTCTCCTTTCTCTGCTTTTTACTATTGAAGGATTTTTCCATTTCCTCCGTCCTCCTCAGTGCGTGCAGACCTATAATAGAATTCATATGATTTCATTAAAAGCAAAGAGTACTTTGTATCGTTCATTATGCCTCTCCATGGCAGAATGCCAGACCACGTTATTACTATGGAAGTATGTCATGCACATTTACTACTGTATATTTTGTAAAAAAAAAAATCTTTAAACTAGAAATACCGTCTCACAGTTGAATGCCTCTGCCAACCAGTCAAGTTGCACTTTACATCCATGTCTGTCCAGACTTTTTAGTGAAGACTTTGAAGGAATTTAATAAAAGGTATTAAGTGTCTTTTTTGGCAAAATGGAAGTTATCACTATATTGAAATGTATGATTCTAGTGAATAATTCCCAGAGAGAAACATGCTGTCGTCATTTAGAGACTGTGAAACTTTGTCATAAATAGTGTTTGAATTCTCCAAGAATGTCCAAGAACGTATTTTGTGAGGCCCTAGTGACTTTGACCTTTGACCACCAAATTCTAATCAGTTCATCCTTGAGTCCAAGTGGACATTTGTGCCAAATTTGAAGAAATTCCCTCAGGGTGTTCCTGTGATATCACGTTCATGAGAATTGGATGGACAGATGGACGAATGGAAAGAAAATCCAAAAACATAATCTCTCTGGCCACACCTGTCACCAACACGAAGGCATAAAAATGGCACTTTAAGTAACAGGTTTCTTGGGTTGTTGCTTAAACCCAATGATATACTGCATCATTTAAGGCTAACAGATATGAATATCAAATAAAATCTAAGATTTTACAAACAGCCACCCCCCATGGACTTTTACTTCAGCACCATGTCCTTAAACTATTGATCAGACAGGCTATTAACTCCTGCACACAATATGCGCTACCAGATTTTCAAATCTGAATTTTAAAAGATTCATGATAACAACTTACAGGCTTTGCTTACAAATGTAAAAAATGGATGTTAAAATCAATTAAGGCCCCAACCCAGCAGCCTTCCACGCTGCTGACAACAGCAGGACTCATGTGGTGAACAAAACAAAAGTAAATCATCTTAAACTCAGATTTGTGTCAATATTCTTCATATAAACCACAAGTGCAACTGTATGAAAAAAAAAAAAAAGTTTTGCCACAGGCTTCGTTAGGTTTGTTGAGTAAAATAGACATTCATATCTAAAAGCATGAACTGCATCCAAGTTCTCAGAAATGAAGGAGAATTGCAGACTATAGTGCTGGTAAACATTATCTATGTCAACACACGGGCATTTAAAAATTAACTTTTGGAGTGACTGTCCTTAAAAACCTTTTGAAGAGTCGAGGTATGATGGCAAACATGTCTTCAGTGTCCTCCTGGCAGAGAGGACCTTGTATGGTACAATAATCCAGGTTCCCGCTACAGCCTTTTGCTCTGCCTGGGTCAATACTAATTCAATTTCTGTCTCAGGGAATTCCCAGGTTGCCTCTTGGCAGGATTTCTGAGCTGAGTGGAAGAACATTGTGTGAGGTTATATGTACGTGAGAGAGAGAGAGTGTGTGCCTGTCGCCTTCTGTGTGCACACGTGCGTGTGTGTGTGTGTGAAATTCTTAAATGCACGTATTGGCAGAAGCAGGTTGCATTATTTTGGTCAAGCTTAAGCTGACAGCGTTTCCCACATTTTTGCTTTACATATTCTCACGCCACAATTTAATTGCTATTTTGTATGTCTAAGAAATACACAGTTGGCCTGACACCTACAACAATGCCAGCTCATTGTGTGCCGTGAATGAATGGATGCACTCCCGCTCAGTGCTCACCAACAGCCCTTAACCACCAGAACCACCCTCTCCACACACATACGGCTCAGCAGCCATTTTGTGCCAAAGCTAGCCTGCGCTTGTGCCAACCCGAGAGGCAGACAACACTGAGCCTCATTTCATTCCACAGCTGTTACACCCCACTTGGAGACATTCATACAATACAACTTATTACAGCTTAATGCAGCCTAATGTTGATGTATGTGTGTACACGGAGACACAGGGCAGCGTGAGGAGAGAAATTGGGGGGAAGAGATGGGTCCATATGCAGTCTGGCGATAATGCGAGAAGCCGGCGATAATATCTGGGTGTTAAATTGGTATCGATTGACTAAATATCCTGACCAGGAGGAGAGAGCAGCCGTCCTTTCATGCTTGTACACCATGTCTGCTCTGACGGCTGCAAGCTGCACTGTGACTATCTGATCCATTTTAATACAGACATCCTCACCGCTAGGCCTCTGCCCAAACCTCATTTTCAACACAGTGTGCTTGAGTCGTCCTCTGTATGTGTATATCTCGGCTTTTACTTCAATTGCGGCAAAGGTTATTTTTGTTGTGCATCATGGTAATGTTGGTTTCATAACACTAAACATTTAAATGGAGGATTACTGATTTCACACAGATACACACATAAAAAGTGCTGAAAGCAGTGTCTGTAGTTACTTTTACCTATTTCTGTAAAGATTCACTTGGAATAGTTCACAAAATAAAGCCATGTGACATTTTACAGCAAAAGACGTGGTTGCACGACACCATATCTGCGGGCCCCACCTTCAAAAACTAAGCATCCAAAGGCAACAACACACCTATTCCCTTGATCACTTTAGTCACACCTAAAATCACCGAACAAGTGGAAACAAAACAATGACCTATTTAGACGAGAGGCCGGCACAGTGGTCGGTAAATGTTCCCACAGCCACACACCGCTGGCCAGGATTGAGGATTTTTCCAGCCAAAGCTACTTTCACTACTTGCTGTGAGCGGAAGTCTGAAAACTTGTAAAAAAACATGAATAATATGCGAGATTACAAATGAATCAAAACCTTGAGTGTTTAAACGAGGCAGGGTATCCTGGTGCATTTCTGGGTTTTGTTTTTCCAGAACTGAAATTTATCACACTCCATCTCTTCTCAAGGAAACAAAGACTTCCCCTTTTACGCAAAACAACAGGTCGGTTCCAAAAGCACACACACACACACACACACACACACACACACACGCACCCGCACACACACCTCTGACAGAGCTATTGTTCCAGTGAAATGAACTTCAACCGACAACAATGGCACCGAATGTCAATTCACAGGCGTAGAAATCACTAAAATCACTGCTTCGTATTGTTTTTCCGACAGAGACAGAGAAGCTGAAGAGTACACAAAGTTAACTCATCCACAGTTTACCTCCAGATAATACACTCAATGCCACAAACAAACAGACAAAGCACATTTACAAAGACAGATAAGGTACACAATCGCACTCACAAACACATCTCTCTAGATCTACACAAGACCACAGCACATCAGCAAAGTGAGACAATAGGCATTGACACAGAGAGACATGGTAAGGGAGACGGACATTGATACAGCTAGATGACAGATGAACAGAGAGAGAGAGGGGGGGGGAAGAGAGAGAGAGAGAGAGATTGCTTTGTTAGCAGGGCAGGGAATAAAGTGGTAATTACCTCACTGTGGGTTTGTTGATTATAGTTCAGCCAGGTTCTCCATGTTAATCATTTACCAGGGGAAGACAGAGATTAGTACATAGACAGACACAGAGAGAGGAGATAGCAGGCAGTGCAAGAAATGTATTAATTTGCATGCATGCACACGACAGAGGAGGAATAGACACAGGCAGACCGGCGGGTGTAGAAATAATAATAAAACAATTTTTTTTTTTTTTTTTTAAGAAATCAGTCTGGAAGTGCAATCATCTCCCCTGACAAGACACAATTACAAACACTGTCTGCTTTCACTTTACTGTACACTGTGCCCACAGATGTTTATGTATGTGTATGTGTGTGTGTGTGTGTGTGAAGGTGCAGTATGCAGAATGTGATTTACTTTGGAATTCAAACGAGATCATTCATGAGTGCACACAGAGGGAAATGATGCATAAACAGAGCAGAGATTACACGGAAGACTTATGAGGGGCTGCTTTCAATAAAGATACAGAAAACCAATACAAATATTCATCTCCTCACGCACCGTTTAAACATGCCTCACTGGCTTGGAGCTCGCCTTCAGCCTTTGACAGAGGAGGAGAGAGAGAGAGAGAGAGAGAGAGAGAAAGAGTCTGGACTGGTCTGGTGTTGTTTTAAATGTTTTATGTTCCGGGTCCAAACTTGCTGAGCGAGTTCACTAATGACTACTGTTGAGAAAGTAGCAGCGGAAGAAGATATAGGCAAGAGAAGTTGGTTCTAATACTCCTATTGTGCAGTAAAACACTGTTATCTCAGATTAAAACCCTGCAGATCTGTCGCTGTGAAGAAGAAAGACAGAAAATTGGGAGAAGAGGAGGCAAGGTATCCAGAGAAACTGTTGCAACAAGTTTGCCTCCTGCCATGGCAGATAAGAGGGAAAACAACAGCAGAGGTGTGAGCCAAGAACAAGGGTAAGTCAGAGGACAAGGAAATGGGAGTAGCTGATTTAAGCTGCGGGTATAGATACATTTATTCTTGTTACAGATGTATAAGCAGCCCGTATACAGATGGTAAAAGTCTCTTTCATGCCATCTCGTGCAAAAAAGTCAGTAATTCAACCCTTTCAGCGCTCTAAGTAAACTTCCCGACAGACCCTGAGTGAATTTATGAGGATGGATGAAGAGGAAGAAGCTGTTGTATCAGCAAAGCGGCTGGTCAACTTGTTTGGTTCAACAGGTTTTAAAGCACACCACGGCACACAAGAGGGGACCAAATATACCAATAAACTAGTCTGAGCTCGCTCTTGGCTTACTACTCAGGGGAGAGCTGAGGTATACTGTCAGCACCGGGAGCACACACACACGCACACTCAGGCTTAGAGCATTACGGTTATAATATTTTACTAACCTTTAACTGCTCCGGGAAGTAAAAAAATAATTCCTCCTCTGATAAGGAAGTGTCGCTTTGAGAGAAACACGGTTATAAAATCTAGAATGATCGTAAACTCTGCCCATAAAATCATAAAAGGGGGCAATAGAGCTACTTGAACTCCACAATCAAAGAGGCCTGGGTATCTGATCCCGCCATGTTCCAACGCTGACCCTGCAATCAGCCATCACTTCCATTACATGGCTCCATTTTTCAATCTGGAAGGTGCTAAATGTGTGCCAGTTTAAGTGTTTCGCTGAGTCTTTGTTATGGACATATTAGCCGGCAAAGAACTGGGCAACAAGGCCCCTTCAGTCTCTACTTCATTGCCCCTGCTTCATTAAAACTATAAATCTAGATGTCGAAGGAAAGGTGATGACCAGAGACTTCTGTCTTCTGTCATCCGTATTGAGAGTAGTCTGTTTGCTCATAGCTACAGTTATGTTATGTATGAGCTAAGCCTTCAATGTAATGTCTGTAACGGCAGCAAAAGCTCCCCTTTGTTTTTTTTCCAGAGTTAGAAATGGGGAGAATAATGAAGGCATAAAACATGATAAATAAACTGGTCCACACAAGTCTTTGGCTTATACTGTAGCTGATAACTTACTATTTAGATTCCAAAAAACTTTATTTATACCTGCACTGCACTGTCTAACACATGCATTTGGTCTGATGTTAATATTGAACATAGTGATGACAACAGCTTTAAGAAATTAGTCATGCCAGAGTGTGTTAGTGTGTTCAATTGTTTAGAATAAGAGCTAAATTTGAAACTGCTACAACTTTGTGGACACTGGACAAATAAACAAAAAGCCAAAAGTGGTTATTTTGTGACATGCAGTGAGCACTGAGTGCAGTCGTGGAGCCTGCGGTGCAGCTTCATGCCAAGAAAAGCATCCCTCTTATGTCCCTCAGCTCCTTTTCCCCTCGCCAGGCTACATTTACAGGCGTCAGGACAACTTGGCTGGCTGGCTGGCAGCTAATAGAAAATATGGTATGGGAAAATGACTGAAGCTCAACTAATCACACCGCCAATATCCATCACCGGGCAGGAGGGAGTCGTGAGAGATAAAGGGGGTGAAGGAGAGAAGAGGGGGAGCGCAGATGAAAAAATGAAAAGAAGAGCGGAATGTAACAAAGGAGGTAATGAAGAGTGAGGAGAGGACAGGAGAGGAGAGGAGAGGAGAGGAGAGGAAAGGAGAGGAAAGGAAAAAGGAGAGAAGGAATTAAAGTGAGTCCCAGCAGTAAACCCAGGGGATTCTGGACCGGGTGCAGCATCACGGCCGCGCTGATAGCTTTGTGATTGGGTGGTGTTGCTGATGAGAGTGATTCTCTGCCACAGTGGGTTACCCTCCGCCGTGATGCTGATGGCATTGTGATTGTGTGGTGTTGCAGCCGACTGTGTGGCCCTGCCAAAGGCTGTGACCATTCATCCCTGAATCTCTGGGGGAGCAAGAAGGTGCTAAATCCTCACAGTGTTCCTGCGCACCATATTTCTGTTGGATCCCAATTACAGGACTGGGTTTTACCCGCCTGGACACACTGGATACAACCTTGGGTGACTCCAGTGCAGAATGAGTCCTGGAGACCAGACAAAGGAGCCCCTTGGGGAAATAATAAGTCCCCAGAGTCATATTTCTGTCACATTTTGTGCATCCACAAATGTAAAATCCCAGACAAAGCTGTGAGTGACAAAGCGGTCTCTGTGGCCAGCGGCTATTAAGTAAAAAGGTCATTCATCTGAAAGAGTGTTTGGGGAATCAGGCCTTTTGCGGGGAGCAAGAGTCTCTAAATAAGCAGGTGAGGGAATGGTGGACGTGTTATTTTGGGCAGTAGCCCTACTGGCCCTGCAGGTCTCCCACCCTTCAATTAGCCTAGACTGGAACACCTGGATCAGCAGGTGAGCCTCTCTCTGCCTTCCTAATGGCCCCAATCAACCCATTACACACAAACACACTCACACGCACACACACCTTCCCATTACCCAACTACATATTCACTTATGCACAGCAGCACTTTAGACTTTAATATACACCTGTGTCCTCAGAATGCTATCTAGGGCGCTATTCAGAACAAACACTTAAGAAGAAACCCTTACTTCTGGTATTCTATAAGTAGCATAATCACTAACTCCAAAAGGCAGTGGACAGGTGAAAGCCAGGGTTAGAGTGTAGTCATTACGATAAAGATAGCTGCAGGAAAAAGGTGAGATCAGGCCACTGTCTCAAATGAACCCAGGAGTCTATTATATCTCCACGGTTCAGGCTGTGCTTATCTAAGAAAAATACCTGTCTGATAGCTTTTGGGTTAACAGCTGCAGGTTGTAGGTAATCTCTGCACCCGTCTTCTATTAAATACACAAGGACGTGATCAGCTGCATAGCAGAAATTCTTGAAACCACAGCCTGACTCATTTAATAGGAATTGTGCTGGTTGTGCAACAGCATGAAAGTGCAAGTTCAGACCAGGTACGTTTGTCCTACGCGAATTAAAAAAGTAGAAAAGATTCAAGTTTCCTTTATATTAAGCTTTAATTTGGCCCCAGATAAGAAGCAGCGCAGAGGGGAGAGTTTTCTCACCTGGTGTTTGTTGAATTCCAGTACACGACGTGTCTTTTGGCCACAGCAGCTGAAACTATGTTGAAGAAGAAAAGCGTGGCTTTCCAGGCAGGCAGAGCTCCCGGTGTCCACGTCAGGGAACCCATCCTGACCTCCGCAAGCGGCCCGCGCGGAGAGGCTCTACACCGGCTGGGTGTGGCGTGCGGATCAAGGTGAGGGGACCCAACAAAATAATGAGATCGGTGAACAAGTTCTCCCAGCAGCTTCACCAACTCTTGAACAAACTCAGACTTCTACGTCATCTGCTGCTGCAGTTGCCGCATGATGCATGTAGATAAATTAATAAAAAAAAAAAACAGGTTGATAGTTACAGGCTGCTGAGTTGAATTTGTGAACTTCCACAGTGAAAAGTTCTTGAGAGTTTGTCCACAATCCGCATAATGCTTTTAGAATGAAATCCCTTCACTGGAATGTAATTAACTAAAAAAAACAGGAAACTAAAATTAAGTTAAAAGGTCAGGATTTCGAGTACATTAAGAGGTCAGAATTGAATTGAAACTGCCAGCTGGTTTGGCAGCAACAGGCTGCACAGCGCTGCAAGGGCGGTTCCGCTGAGCTGAGGGCGGTGCCGGGAAAACTTTGAGCCAATCAGACAAGGGTGTGGTGATGTGGTGTACTGTAGAGCAAAATCCTAGTGAGGTGCGCCGACTGGTGTAGGGAGACAGTCTGTCACTGTTCCAATTTTTCAGGAAAGCCTGGGTCCCTCTGTGCTGATTTTACCCACCTGAGCTGACTCATCTGGAGCTAACATTATTTATTCATGCAAAAGGGTTCAATAATCCTGCAAAGTCCTGTCAGACCCTGAGCAGCTCCTTTAAAACAGTTGTTTGCTCATAGGCACTTCAGCAGAAACTGAGGTGCCTTTGAGCAGCTGGTTCAGAGCTGAACTAGCAAACATCCTGCTTCATTTCCTCCAGCACTTCCTTCCTTCTTCCAGCTTATACTTACTGTAGCCTATAGCTCCAAGTAGGCCAAGATTATCTGGTGAAATGATGCATTCAGTTATTCACCACACAAGGTAATCAAACAGCAGGGAGACACACCAAGATCCCCATTTATTTCAGCTACACTTGGCTGCATGAGATGTGTGTGTGTGTGTCTTTGTATGTGTGTGTGTGTATGTATAAATACTAATTCTTTGGTTGTTGTCAGCCACCCCAGGGGAGGGTGTAGTGACAGTAATCACTATGCCTCCATGGGCGAAAGCCACTGGTGGTCCTCTCTAATTATCAGATTCTCTAAGTGTGTGTGTGTTTGTGTGATTACTAACCCTGCTATTGTCCCAGCACTATCACTCATGTAGACAAAGCTACATTGATAGCTTTGTGTTATTTGCTGCTGCAACTGCACGTATGACTATTTCCTATCTGGAGGACCCCCTCCTACTCTTGCTTTCTCTATATTTTATCCTGCATATGTGTGTGTGTGTGTGTGTGTGTGTGTGTGTGTGTGTGTGCAGTGCATGGTGTACTATGTGTGCGCGTTGCACTAGGACTCATTAGCTCACTTCCTGGAGGTCCTGATCATTAATTTCCCATGATGCCTCAGTGCTCCTGTGTGGCTAATTTGTCCCTGGTGAGCTAGCGCTCTCCCAGTAAACGTGGAGCGCACCACAGAGGAGTAACTCACTCTGCAGGGGTCTCTCTCTCTTTCACTTTGATTGATCTGTAGGACCAGACAGTTCCTAACAAATCTTGTAAGAGTGCCAGAGGTTAATAATGTTTTGTGAAAATTCATTTTATTCTCCCTCTCTTTCTTGGCAAAAGCTGTCTAACTTTCAATTTGGAATTGTCTTCTGAACATAACAGTTTAAGTATTCAGCGGCCCTGCAGATAGCTCCTCTGTTGCCGACTATAAATTGACCAGTTTCCCTTCTTGACTCAGATTGGATTGGAGAGAAAAGTGGTCTCATTTACCTCATGGGTGCACCAATTGAGATCTACAGTTATGATGCACTAAATTAAGAGCCATGTTGATTGCAAAGCTGATGGATTTTACACGTACTAATGGTCGCTCTCAGCACCAACTTCCCAGCTTCTATTTTTCTCGCCAATTTCTTTCTCTTTCTCCCTCCGTTCTTCTGTAATATTTCTTTCAACTTTTTGTCTTCTCTCTGCCCCCTCTGTGTGTCTGCTATTCATCATTATCAGCACTCTTTCCAAAATCTTTTCCCTCTATCTCTATCCATCATCCGTCCTAATCTTCGCTCTCATTGATCCTCTCATTACTGGTCAAAAAGGTCCCCCTACCACCACCCCCATCTCCTGGCACAGTTTATCTCGGCAAACATTCTCTGTTATACCATAGAGTTTATCCTGTATCAGAACAAACTTGCATCCAGTGAATCACAGAATGAGCAGCCGCATTTATGTTACTGATGACTCATAAAGATGGCAACCTGAAGTCTTGGCTTATATTGACTTTCTCCAGTTTTCTGTAATGTTGAAAGCTCAAAACTATTGATGCCATTGCTCCAGGTGTAAATCAGGTTTCAGTATTATTTTCAGTAGTTTGTGTTGTGTAATCTAGTAATAATCTGCACAGATAGGTGACATATTGAAGACAAAAAAACAACAACATAAAGAACAGATTCAGTGCCACTTGGTATTAGATATTCCCTCATTTGGTGTTTTGATGATGACGAGGGAGTGCGCTATCTAGCATGTTGCATCAACTGGGTTGAGATCTGTTGACTGCAAAGGCAATATCTTGTGACTAACAGTTCAGTGACCCCTTATGGTCTGTATGGAAGCATCTGCATTTATTCAGTTCAACACTCATTGGTATGATTAAAAAAAAAAATCTGCTTTTTTTTATACTTTTGTATGAACTTATTACTCATTATTTAATACCACATGTCAAAGGAATGTTCAGAATTTGAGGGAAACATTCCTTTAAGTTCCTCTCATCCCACCCTCCCCCCTCTCATGCTGTTTTTCCTCCTCTCCCTCTCTCTCTTTCTCTTTCTCTCCTCACCATCACTTCCTCTCTCTCTCGCCATTGCTTTTGTACAGTAGTGTCAGTAGCCTCTTAATCCTGTTATCGCCACATATACAGGCTGACACCAAGCCACTCGCCAGAGCTGTAATCAACTACTGTACCCTATACATACACACACACACACACACACACACACGCACACCATGAACACACTCCTCTCTCTACATCACTCTGTCTCTCTTTCTGTCACACACACACACACACACACGCACAGAGCGGGTCTGGCCCCATTCTCCGTCTTCTCTGTAATCCCGCTATTTTTGGCCTCTTACTATTTTGATCGGCCATATGCCTGCATGTTTCATGCACATCTTGGCTTGTCGATCACTCATTTTTCAAATACTAGTACTTCCCAGATGTATCAGATATCTTGTCTTTGCCTGTCCTCACTTTTACTCCATTCCACATCTTCTTCTTCTTCTTTTCTTTTTCTCGGGGGTCCCTGCAACATTAATACTTCTCCCTACTTAATTAGTGAGTTGTTAATTTTTTGATTCAGCTTAATAACCAGGCAGGATTGTCACATTGTCTTGTAGTTCCATCAACAAGTCAACGTGTACTCACTCCCCCCACACGCTCACAAAAGATGCCTTTTTTCACAACTTTCTCTTTTCCATTATCTTTGTCATTTTGTACTTTCTTCAGCTGCTATTTTTCCCTGCCTTTCTTCTACACGCCTACCACGCTTATTTGCAACAGTGCTAATTTTATGGGGTCATCACTTTACTTGTGTGTATGTTCCATTCTCACCTTTTTCCTTTTGTAAAAGTATATTGTGTGCGGCTCTTTTCTTGTGTGTACCTCCGCTCTTTCCTCCCCCTCTCTCGCTGCGTCTCAGTTCCGTAATTACAGCTCTGGACTCAAGCAGTGATGGTAAATGCTTTTCTATTCCCCTCTCTCCATCACTCTCCCTCAATCTCCATCGTTTTCTTTTTCTCACCAAGCAAATTACATCTTGGTTACTATAGAGACGTGTTTATTGAATGCTTTTTGATGCACTTTCGTACTTCCCCCTAAGCCCCCTATTGCCTTTCCTCCCCTCTTTTTTCCTCTGCTCTACCTCTTTCTGTCTGCATTTACTCTTTTCTCGCACTCTTGTGTATTGACGGTCATCTGTGCCTTTTCCCTCATTTCATTTCTCTCTTTTGTTGTCTGAGGGTGTGGGGGGTGGGGGGTGCACTTCAGCGTTTTTGGTGACTAATAGTTGAGGATTGAGTATGTCGGATAGATTTTCAATGCAGTAGTCGGAGCTATTGTTGTTGCCATGTACTACATGTAAGCAGATAAAGAAGGCAGGGTCTCTTATTGTACTGGTACAACTTGTGCTATCCATTACTATTGACTGTGTAAGTGGCCCCTACTGAATACAACACTCTGAGATGCAATCAATCCGATTGTGTCTCTTCTTTCTCCTCATCATCACTGATACAGTGTCCAATCTGCTTTTCTTTTTTTCTCTGTCTGTTTTTCTCTTTGTTTGCTACCCCACTTTTAAAGCAGCCTAGCCTCTTTTCCTTATGTTACCTCTTGTCCTCCTCTCCTCTCTATCTTTGATAGGGAAAATAATCAAACTTCAGTACTTTTTGGGTACTGACAGAAATATGCCCAAAGCATTGAGTATAGAAAACTGGCAAGTACAGGAAGCTGGCATCAAATGCTTGCTCAGATTTTTTTTTGATAAGAAATTTGCCTACTTTAATAAAATTTTTGCCAATTTTGGACAGACTCAAGAACCAGAATCTGAATCAACTTTATTACCTAAGTATGTGCACACATAAAAGGAATTTGACTCTGGTTTCTAAAAGCTCCCAATATACACACAGCTCAGAGAACAAATCTACATTAGGACACAAATGGACATTAAACTAAAGAAAGCTAAACAATGACAAATATATAACTATTATGTCCAGTCAGGTGATGACAGCGGACTCATCTCTTGTCCAAACTCCATCAGCTGATGAAATTGATTTAATATGGCATCTTGTTTGTCAATGTACTATTTCCAATACCTCTCAACAAACATAAAGTAACTATATGTTTACATTAACATTTTGTCATTTGGCAGACGCACTTACAAGTGAGGCAAGACAATCAAGCGTTAGAGGACAGTGACTCAAAAAGAACTATTGTACAAATTCATTCATTTGCAGACTGGAACGGACGGAGACTATACACAGTTTAAAATGTAACTGAAACTACATAGCATACATTGGATAGGTCTGAGACATGCATTGTCACATAGATGAAAACAGGCCTGTTTTTTCTCACCAAAAGCTGACATTTTGGAGATACATGGTTTTTGTAGGACAGCGACCATACAGTTCTAGTGTTTTATACAGGGCTGCGATCTGCTTGGCACTGTGATGTACAAGTAATGCAAGATGGCAGCACAGTTTTGCATCACTTGTAATGAGTTGCTTCTTAAGTTAAGTGGGCAACTTATTACGTTGCCAACTATAGAATAAGTTGCTTTGGCTTTATATACAGAGACGCTTTATGTACCCTTATTGATAGATAGTGTATGCTACATACAGACTTACAATAGGCCTTTTTCACAGCAGATATTTTGACTCGTTATATAATAGGAAAAGCACAGGTGTTACTAATAACATTAACAATAGCTCTGTTCTATTCAAGTGTCCCTGTAAGACATGACAGTGTGACAGTGAGCCAGCATGCACAAAACCAGGACCCCAAAACTGAAGCAGCTAAATGGAATTTCAGCCAGTTTATAAACCTATTTATTATTTATTAGCCTAATTAACAGTAAAATATTAGTATATATGATATGTGTGTACAGTAAGATTATTACAGGGTTTTTTTATATATGGCTGCTTGTGTCTAGACAACATATAACATTTGAGAACTTTGACTTTTGGTGAATAAAAAATAGGTTTTGTGGTGAATGATATCTATATGCTGCAATGTGGAAAGATGTATTATTTGGTAATGGAACCGTAACTGAAGTATTGTCTAGGCAGTGGTGTCACAAAATTGTTGTCTTCAACATACGTACTGTATATTCCTCTCATTCTCATTCTGTTTCTCTTTCTTCCTGTACTTTCTGTCTCTCCTGTTCTCCCCCCCTCCCTTCTCCCAGCATTTGCGGATGATTAGTAGAGTCAGATGGAAGCAAGAAGAGGACAAGCGGCGCGCTCTGCATATTCATCTGTCCCTCTGTTCCCTCCATACACCAGGCCACTCGCTGCAGTCCCTTTTCTCTCTCTCTCCATCCTCTCTGTGCCAGCAGTCATCCTCTCCCCGAACACCTCCACAATTTATCCTCTCCTCTCCCTTTTCTGTCCCCGACTGTACTGTATCCCCCCTCCGCTCCTCCTCTCCATCCCAGATGGACTGAGTGAACTCTCTGTAGTAAAATTAACTTTGAGATGAACGAGGCTTTGGCTGTTTGCGCACGCAGTATGATATTCTGCCAAAAATACAGTGAAGGTTATGTCTTGATCTATTTACTGCCAAGACACGCCGCTGTTGTGACTTGCAGCTTCCTCAGTTTATGCTCTGGTCTCTAAAAACAAACAAAATTATTTTTTTTGATGCCAAAAAGAGATTTCCATTTAAATACAGCCAAAGAGGAGGCACCAGGGCAACCTAGTAGTTGAAGTGACTGTCCCATCACAGCACATACAGATTTGAATCCCATCAAAGTACTACTGAGGAGGACACAAATCCCTCACTTTCTCAGTCATTTGGCTCTGAATGAGA
This sequence comes from Thunnus thynnus, assembly GCF_963924715.1. Lineage (NCBI taxonomy): Eukaryota > Metazoa > Chordata > Actinopteri > Scombriformes > Scombridae > Thunnus > Thunnus thynnus. The sequence goes on along the minus strand of NC_089526.1, from coordinate 15,989,078 downwards.
TAAGACAATGACATGTAAGTTAATATCAATCTCTTTTTATCAGCTGTGTGATTGGCAGTGGAACCACTAAATCTTGTATTTCCATACATATTTGCTCTAGATATCAATGTATAAAAGCCAAAATGGTGACAGTGACACTTTGATGTACATAAAGGAACATATTACAGTTTAATGGATCCACAATGTAAGAGAATCAAAGCTGGCTGAGCCACACAAACAAAACTGCATTTAATTTTTAGCCTTTTTTTTTTTTTTTTTTAAACTAAATTCACAAATTTCTTGTTGTTGAAACACTCGCTTTCTTCATCAAGTGCACACATACGAGTGTTTTCCAGTTTGTGTCTTTGTGTCTGTAATCTCAGCCTGTCAGTGTGTGTTTTTGTGGGCAGCGACCTGATGGGGATTTGGCAGACATGCTTATGTGGTAGGAACTAAAAGCAAGTTAATTGTTCCCTTGGGAAACATTCAAACAGGCCGGGCCACTTAAAATTATGGGCTGAAGATAAAAATGCAGATTTTTTTTTTCTTTCCCTGTCAATGACATTTTCCCCATCAACGATTTTCCCTGTGAGTTATTACTGCGGAATCAGACACTTGCACTGAGTGTGTGTGTGTGTGTGTGTGTGTGTGTGTGTGTGTGTGTGTGTGTGTGTGTGTGTGTGTGTGTGTGTGTGTGTGTGTGTGAGAGAGAGAGAAAGAGTTTTAAGTGTGTGTTTGTGGATATGTGTGTCATTAAAACGCCTCTTTACTGCTGCTGTTCTTACATCACAACGTTTGACAGGTTTTCAATGAATACCTGCAGACGTTTAATAATGTAGAAAACACACACATGTTTTCCAATAATCTCACTTTGTGCTCTGTAATTAACTCTACATACACGTTAACTTAATTGCTCTTGGAGGAGACAGGATGTAGAAGAACAAACAACATGCTCAGCCTATAGCTAAGACTTCATAATCACACCGATCAGATAGATTTACATCCAATGGAGATGAAGAAAATGAAATGAACAAGAGCATAAGCCTCTTTTAACAGGTTTGTTAACTCCCACGTGTCAATACACTGGCTGCTGGTTTGGGATTTGAATTATTAATTGCTAGTTATTGTCTTATTGCTTGAGGATGTGGATTTTCAGACAGTATCTGTCTGCTCTGCTCTGCTCATTCCCTTCTCCCCCTCATCAGAAGATGGGTGAAAGTGATATCATCTAATGATTGCCCTCTCATTCTCTCCTCGCCCCCTCTCCCTTGCCGTCTTTCAGTAAATGAGGGAAAGTGATATGGTTCTCTAATGACCAGTGTGAATAATCGCCATCTAAATAAAGGCTCTGTTTGGTGCTAGAAATCTCCCCGTCAGTCTCTCACTATCTTTGTCTCACTCATGCTCTCTTTATCTCTCCACTGGCCCATTAGCTGATGAACATACGTACATTTCCAACCTGCTTTCTCTCTCTCTGTCACATTCACGCTTCTATCTTTGTGCTTTTATTACTATTATTATCACCGTGTATGTATCTAATGGCCAGAGTGCTTTCCCTCTTTCATCATTGATCTTCTAGTTAAAGTCTTTTTGTTGTACCTTGCTTTCTTTACCTCAGACCAGACGGTCCATTTTTGATGTGGCTGTCAGTTTTCACATTCCCAGTCCATTACAGCTGTTGGATGTGCGCGCGTATGTGTATTTTTCTCGCCACAGATCAGAGAGGAGCTCAAATTGACATCCATTTCGGCTGCACGTTTAGCTTTTACATCCTCAGCCGGAGAGAATGGTGAGAGGGACCAGAAGACATGAAAGAGATGGAGAGTGCTCGAGGAGATAAAAGAAAAGCACTAGAAAACCTTGCTTGTCTGTCCGCACGTTTATTTTGTGCTTACTAAAGTTCTTCTTCTCCTCGCACAATTCTCTCCCTCTTCATTCGGGTGAGGAGGAACTGAGTTATTAAAACGCCAACCTTTCCAACAAGAGGCAATAAATCAAACTAAATATCCAGGGGAGAGAGAGGGAGGGAGAAAGGAAGGAGAGAGACAGAAAAGGAGGGAGAGAGAGAGAACGTGGAAATGAAAAATAGGAATGTATAAGTCGAGGAGGGGGATTTGATGAGCAGAAGGCTTGGGAAAGAGGGAGAGGAGACAGAATGAGAGAGCGGTTTTATAAATTGATGTAGGCGATGAGAGGAGAAGAAAGTAGCGAGGAAAATAATGAGAGTCTCATCCGGCTGGGCTGATGCCTGCCCTCGCCTCATCCACTTTGATTACAGACAGACAGGCCGGCCAATCAGGGTTAATTCACCATCACTGCAAATCAGTCAGTCAGTGAGCTACTGATTTTCAAGGCAACTAAATATTTTCCCCAGTTTGTGGCAAACTTCACCTAAAAATAATTTAGTAATGGAGACAAAAGAAATTATGAATGGATGGATGGATGTTTAACGGCCTTTTGGGGTGGGGGGTCTGACATGAATGCATAATGATGATGAACAGACGATAAGTGAGGAGCTGAAAAAGAGAAGTACATCTATCACAAAAACTCATAGTTGCTATTGTCACAGTCACAAGTTGTCATTTGTCATTTTGACTGGTTGGCAAGCTTCGAGAAGGCAGGTCTTATCTAATATGAACCAGTCAGTAGGCAGATGCTGGGCAGGACAAAGAGTAGAGATAAGAACACATGTGAGTGGCATGCTGCTGAGGTACTGAATGATAAACCTCATCCTTGAAGTACGAGGGAGGACTCAAACATTCACTGAATGGTTGAAAATACAAAACTGTCAAAAAAATCTTTCAGTAGTATGTTTCTAATCCCCTTCAAAGTACTCTCCTTGAGATGTGTCCAGAGCCTCCTTCCATTCTTCCTGGAATTCTCCTCTGGTGGCCAAAACATTTCAGTCCCGATTTTATTTTCACAAAGTTGTAGGCAAGTTACTTGAAAAATTTAATAATTTACACATTAGGCCTACATATGATCCCTCTTAAAAAAAAGTAATCACAATACTTTACTAATTACTCAATGGCAAAACGCTTCACATCCATCTTGTGTGTTTAACATGTGTAGAAAAAGCAAACAAGGGTTGCGGTTTAAAAAGCAGCCAGCTTACAGTTTAATGATCGATACACAAGGGATATGTTACATGTGCAATTTCTGTCTAAGTTAACACCTCTGTCTGGGGTTATGTTTAATTGCCACTTTGTGCAATAAAATAATTAATTATATAGACTGATTCTCTTTTGGTCGAGCATGTTGGATTGGCAGTGTTTTGCTGTTATTGCCTTTTGTGATGCAGAATGTTGCAAAGTAAACTGGTTGCTCTTTTTTCTTCTTTTAACTTTTAATAAGTCAGTTTTTCTGGGAAAAGATGGCCCACCCACTTTTAGTATTGGCCCACTCAAAATACAATTTCTGCTTACGCCACTGGTTTAGAGGTATTTATTAACCATCAACAGGTAGCTTAACACTAGCACCAGTAACTGCATGAAGTTGCATTGTTCTCGCACCCTCCAATGATGAACTAAACCAGGGATTTGCAAATGTAGCCTTACCAGTCATTAACGTTAGCCAGCCAGCTAAGATACAACATGCAAATAAGACAATTTTGGAATACCTTGAGTCGCATTTCTCCTGGTGGTGTTTGATCATATTCCTTCACCTCCAGACCCCATGTCAAGCTAACACATACCAGACCAGCCCGGACACCAAATATCAACCCTCCATCAAACTACTGGTAACACAGCATATGTGTATATGTTCAAATATTGTTCAAATATTTTCCTCATCTTTTATTATATTATACTATGCAGTACAGTATAGCTATATAGGGTATATAGTGTTGTATAATAGAGCTGAAATGATTAATCGTTTAATCAGCAGAGAATTAATTGCCAACAAATTTGATAATTGATCAATCAATTTAAATAATTTATCAAGCAAATGGGTCTTTTTTTGTGCTTCATATCATTATAAACAAAATGTCTTTGGGTTTTGGACTGATAGTTGGAAATGTTACCTGAGCCTAAATTTTATAGACTAAACAATTCATCAAAAAAGAAATCAATAGATTAAACATTAATGAAAATAAAGTTGCAGCAGTATTATAGTATATACATAGTGTACTAATGTACGAACCAGTTCTTAATTATGATCCTGCCATAAAGCAAATTTGAATTTGATAGAGGCAGGATGGAGGAGAGAGAGAGCAGAGGAGGCAGTCTGAGTGTGACATTGAAAGGGCTTCGGGGTTAAGTGGTTAAATGGTTTAGACCCTCTTAAGTGGCTGTTTTTCCCCTTCATCGTGCTCCCTCACTCTCTCCCATTCGTCTTTAAATGCCTAATATGAGCAGAAAGACATCAATCATAACTCAGACACACAAATACACACTGAGAAGCACACACACACACACACACACACACACACACTCATTATTTTTATCTACATGCTGTATATTATGTAGCATTCAAGAGTGGACACTATGCTCGAGTGTGTGCGTGCGTGTGTGTGTGTGTGTGTGTTTTTTTTAGAGATTCAGGAGACTTCCAGGGTAATAGAGAGGTTCAGAGAGCGTGAAAGAGAGATGGAGCAATAAAGAGTTACACTCTTGTTCTCTCTCCTCCATCTCTTCCCCCACTGGACCATGAGATGGGCTGTATTTCACTACATGCATTTAAAAAAAGCAATTATTATTTGCCAGGACTGAGAAAAATTATGTAATTTTTAACAAGCTTCCTAGCAAAGGCAGTGTTTAGTATTTTAAAAGTATTGAAGTTCCTTTTTTTGGGTAAAGATCTGACTTTGTAATGTATGAAAATAGAATTTAGGAATTACCCTGCTGAGAGCTAATTTAAGATACTGCTGTAAAAAGAGAAACCAGCTGATCACAACACTGTATCACAAATGAGCAAAACGCTGGTAAAATTGAAAAAGTAATGGGTCTAAAGGAGGTCTGAAGTCACAAATTTGACAGCTTGTCTCCTTTAATAAGTTACAAAATGTTTTCCTGCCTAAAATTTGTAACTGATATATGATTTAGGATTTTTTTTATTCTCTGAAACACTTTATTAAATTAGACCTCAGACAAAAGGAAGACTATCAACTTAGTGTCTAATTCAAGATATCAGTTTTAAACATGATAACACCTGCTCTTAGAGACGCTTTTTAAAACTCATAATGAAATTTAATCTGTTACCGATCCCGACTTGGAAAGTGTTTTTGTGGCTGTACTCAACACTCTTTTTGACATGCTGAGCAATTAAAATCAGGGAAAACATTGTCTTAAAAAGGAAACTGACAAAGATCCTTTAATACCCTTCAGACAGACACAGAGTGCACTTTTCTCACCTTTTTGCTTGTATGTTTAAACTTCAGGGTCTGATGCAGGGGGTTGACCCCTTAGAAAGGCACTTGAAAGACAGTGGCATCATCCTACTGCTGTGAGCATGGAAAACAACTGTGAGTGCATGAAAACAAGATGATGAATAATGGAAAAGCAAACAGAGATCATTCGGAGAGAACATTAGCTTGAGACTGCGGTAAGGCTTTTGTTTGCTGTTCTGTCAATTTTGGAGGTTGTGCTTTCTATATTTTTAAATAAAATCACATAATTTGATTTGGTATGTTTGCCATCAGAATCTTAATTCGCTAGTTTGCCTTTTATTTTACATTTTACTGAGCTTTTCTCTTCAGCATATAAATGTTTGCCTGTTTATGCTTCAGGATCTGAAAGAGATGTGGGAAAGCACCATATATTCATAAATGGTTTTACATTAATGAGTGGACTTGCTCAGCTCTGTTCTTAGACACACATACACACACATATACACATATGTCACACACAGAAGGTAGCTATATGCTGCTACTAATTGAATCACGTATTACATTTCCTGGAGGATTAGTTTAGCCTGAGAGACTGGTGACTGCACGTGCTGTAAGACAGTTGGTGTTTGTGCGTCTGTGTGTATTCATTGGCATGGAGAGCCTCCATATCAATTATTCAGCTCGTGTGCTGCTCAATCAGATACTCAAGGAATCCATCTCTCCCTTTTTCTCACCTGCAGGGATTACAGGAGGTGCAGTGATGGGATGCACTACGGTGGTTTCACAGTAAATTAGCATGCTGCTGTTGTGGTGGCCAGAAGGAATTCTGAATTTGCCACAATGGTTACCGATGGAAGACAAAAGACCAGGTGATGCTGCTCATGGTGCTGGTTTTACTGGGTGATCTGCTGATGTGAAAGCAACCTTTAAGACCGAAGAGCAGGCATATAAACTATAAAACTTTAGACAAACTAAAACAAACTGCAGAGGAAATATTGAACAATAAAAGTGAGCTCTGTTATTTGGTGGAACCTAAGGATTTAGGATGCAGCCCATATGGTTTTTGTTTTAGAACAGGATCTTGCTAAGTGGAGCCCGCAGATGGAAATGATTTTTTGAAAATTCCTCATATAAGTGGTGGAAACATATCTTCACTGATCACAATATTAAGCACATCTTTAAAGAAACATTTTTATATTTTGGGAAGTACCCTTATTTGCTTTCTTAGGAATCTCAAGTCTGTACTTGAAATATGAACCCATCACCAGCAGTTGGTTAGCTTGACTTAGCAGAACCACAATGTCATTTATACACTTTAGTTTTTGTACAAATTAAACATAAATAGAATTGATGTGTTAATAAGCAGCAGTGCAGTATTCAGATTCTTCACCTAACCCTAACCCTAAAGTAAAAAATACCAATACATTAATATAAAAGGACTCCATTACAAGTAAAAGTCCCACATTGAAAATCCCTCTTGTATGACAGTATAGAATTATTATCAGCAAAATGTCCTTAAAGTATCAAAAGTAAAATACTTCTGCATAAAAATGACCCCTGTGCTATCTGATAAACTGATATTATAACTGATAGTAGCATAAACATTTAAATACTCAAATAAAGTACAGGTACTGCACCTTAAAACTGTGCTTTTGGTATAGTACAGTACTTGTAGTTATATTTCACCACATAGTTACATTTCACCAATGCTTAGATGAGCTCTAGAGTTGCTAGTGGGTGGATTTTGTTAGGCTAGCTGTTTTCTGTCATATGTAGTGTACATACATGAAAGTAGAATCTTCTCTAATTCTCCTCAAGAAAGCCAAACTCCCAAAATGTTTAACAATTCCTTTAACATATAGGGAAAATACCTCAAATGATTGTTCTTAAAAAAAGGTGTAGGTGGTCCATTATCATGCTATAGGTGTTCTGAGGTCACCTAAGAATGACGATGGGCAGGTGGAAAGTAGCTTGTTAGTAGGGTCCAACTGTGAGCTTACTGTGACCTTTGACCTGGAGCTGCAAACAGTTGGGAGTCTTCTGTAGTGTCTGCTCTCTTGCTCTGTGACCCCACAGCAAGAAGCTCATACAAAGTTCAGGCTTGTGTCAAAGGTCCAGGAGCCAAGAGGTAAATAATAAATATTCACACAGGGAGCACTGAAGAACAGAGATGAGATCACTGAAATACAATTTTCAAATATTAATTTTTGATCATGCTATGTTGCTATTGGTTAAACAGATATCAGTAGCACTTCACTCACTTTAAGAAAACACTGGTATTGTACTGCTGTAATGTTTCCTCTCTTATATAAAAATACAGATCTTGTGTGTTTGGGGTGTGTGTGTGTGTCTATGTGTGTGTCTCTTAGTGTGTGCATTTCCTGAACATCATCAACTTTTTATCATGGTCTTTACAGGACAATGCAGTAAAGGTACAAGCTTTCTGTCCTATGCAGTGTGACAGAATCCTCTTTCTAATGCCTGTCTGATCTTCATTTTTGAATCCAGAGGTGATGCATAGAGAAAATATGTTCCTGACCATAAAAATATACTTATCCAAACTTCCTATGAAATTCAAATGAAACATTTTTGACCCAACAAATGAAAACTGGGGATATTAACACAAACTTATTTTAAAAAGTAATGAAGCATAGGGAAAGTTCAATCAGGGAGACTTATCTTCATGCTAACTCTGTCTGAATGATTCCCCCCCCCTTTCCTGCCTCTTCTCAATCAGCTGAGGGCGTTCTCAATTAAACAAGTCAGCCTTTGTCATGACTTCTGTGAACCGATCATCTCGTTGCTGTCCAATTTTAAAACTATTCCTTTCTCTGCTGCTGTCAGCTGTCATTTCACTGTCAGATTGATGAGGCCCGCCTCCACCCCTCCACTTCAGCTGGATGAGTCTTTCCACTGAGCTAATCAAGAATCCTGCTCCAGATCACCTCCATCCCTTCTTCTTCTCTTTCACCACTACCAGTGACTAGACCCCATCAGACTACCCCCCTAAAATGATAACATCATGATGGGGTCTCATCACCTTACATAACCTTTCAACTTTTCCTGTTGTGCATACTACAATATATCAATCAGTATATAAATTCATCTAATTCTCTGAGCACTTCCCTCCTGATTAAAATATTTAGCCATTATGCATTGAATTGTTCAAAAGGTTGCCACTCAGCAGCCAGCTCTGATTTCTGATGTTACAGTTTCCCAAAAGCACATACAAGCACTAAAAGGAAACCCTTTCAAACAGTCACTACTTTTAACTGCATATAACAAAAACCAACTAAATTGTGATGGATTACCTATATCAAGCATGCTTTTTTCTTTAAAGGATAAGGCTGGCATTTTTCTATATTTTTCTTATAGTCAACAAATCTTAACAAAACCAACAATAATCGATCCTACTTCCTATTCAATGTGTTTCCAAAGCCTGATATATGTTATTCCTTTGTGTGTAGACCTCTGTTGTTGTCCAAAAATAATTAAAAACACGTCAATGAGCCACACCGTTGCACTGGGTGACATGTTCCTTTGCTATGAAGATTACGGTTATGGTAGTTCATTTAGAAATGGCTCCAAAGACTAATAACAGCGATCACGTTTTCAGTCTCAGGAGAATATGGTTCAGTGTGAGGCAGATGTCACTGCGCATGTGTGGGAAAGTGATCACAAACCAATGGGGCCCATACTCTTTGGGGCGAAGGAACATGTCACCCAGTGCAGTGTGGCTCACTGACGTGGGTTTTTGGACAACAGCGTTGCAGCTACATATATTGGGCTTTGTATGTAGATTCACAATGCTTGTAAGTAGGATGAGTTCAGGATCAATCAGGATCAGTGGTTTGGCTCTGCACATGAGATTTGTTGACAATAAGAAAAATACAGAAAATCACCAGCTGCGTCCTTTAACATACTGAATGTAATAACTGAATACTGACACCCACACCTGCCAAAGAGGTTGCAAATCAGTACAAAAACATGTGCAATATAAATACATGTTATACAATGTGTAGAAAATTGGTTAAAATTGTTCTAACGGAATTAGGTACATTGCTGCAATCAGTTGCATTGTGTCTACACAGTGCTTATGGTGTTATTTTGTGTCATGCTGTGTGTATGTACACAAATGCCAACAACAAGGGCTGGCATGGACTACCCACAGCTCTGTCCAAAGTTCTCCAAATCCCTCATTATTCCATCCATCCCTGCGCCTGTCTCATGAGGGAAAAGGGATGCAAACGACAACAGTGAGAGGCTGATCTGCCCCTCAGTTAGAGCAGGGAATGGGGGGATGAGCCAGAGGAGGACAGTGAAATGATAAAGAGGACATAGTGCTCAGAGCCTGTGTGTAAAAGAGAGAGAAGAGGAGAGAGAGCAAGATAAGAAGAGGTAAGTGATTTACAATGCTGTGTATACTGTATGTAGGAGGACTGAAGCAGGAGCAGCAAAACTAGAGGAGGCATTGACTGGCTTGGCGAGACAATAAAAATAGTGCTGACATGGTACAGTTAATGGTGTCTGTGTTTGTCAGCATGTAACAGGAAAGTGGGAGAGGGAGAGTATAAATGAAATCCTTCCCGGAGCAGTGATAAAAAAAAAAAAAAAAAAGAAGGAATGATTTTGAAAACAAAGAATGGAAATCAAAGTGAAAGAAGAGGAGAGCAGGGGTTGTTTCGATCCCAATTCCAAATGTTAAATCGCACCTATTTAGTTAACTGCTGATCGGATCGATAGATGAACTTGAGAAGGGGAGGTGGGGGGAGGGGTGGGGCGGTGTAATGAAAAGTGGCCGAGGAGGCCAGGAGACAGTTAGGGAAAACCGTGAGAGGAAATATGGTTGCCATGCAAAAAAAAAAGAGCAGTGGAGAACAGAGGTAAAGAAGGAGGGAGAAAAGAGGGATAGAGGGTTGAGATGATGGATGTGCCGCTCTCGTTTCGTGCCCCCTAACGAAGACTCTAATTAGTGTTTGTGTAATTCCACACTGTCTCCTCCGCCTGCTCATCTTAATTAACTACATTCATCTTCCCCTCCCTCCATCTATCCCTTTCTCTTGCCCTCCCTCCCTCTGCCCTCCTAAAATAACATACTGACTGTCTGAACCCCACCTGGACCAGACCTGCTTTTACTTACTCACTATCTCTCTTTCCCTCCCTTCACTTTCTGCCACCCACTTTTATTCTTCATCCTTTTCTTTTACTGCATGCATTCCTCTGCCATCTGATATCTCTCCCACTATTTTCTCCCCACCTCACCTTGAAAAAACTCTCTAGTTGTCTATTTTTCCTTTTTTTTGGTGCTCTGTCTCTCTGTCTCTCTTGCAGCTGACTGTGTTAGTGCTTGGCCAGCGTAAAAGCCCACCCACCCCTGTGAGTCTCCAGAGCCATGTATTGTGACGGCCCATCTAGTCACCCCGGTCATTAATTTCATCAATAGGCCCAAGAAGTAGCAGCAACACTACCAGAAATACATGGCTACTCCAAGTGAGTCACACGATAAAGCCAAGTGACATTTTCCCCCTTCCCACCAAAACAACAAGCCAATAAATTCAGCAGTAACTCTAAAACAAATTGAGGACGACACAAAGCAAACAAAACACGGAAACAAGGGAAAAGGAGCCACACAAATTATTTCAGTGAATCTGGCTCTCTCTTCAGATATATGAGGGCCAATTGGGTTTAGGGGACAGTTACACAAGTGTTTGAATGGCAGTTTTGAGGAGGAGGAGAGATGGAGGGGGCTGGGTGAAGTGCATTTACAGATGGAGATGACAGGGCTGTTGATGACTGGTCTGTATTGTGTTATTGTAGTGAGCTACAGATGGATCCGAGTACCTGCCATCATTTAGCCCCACAGTCTGAAATGGCTTTCCTGCTTTCAGCGTTTCAGCAGTCAGTCAGTGTGACAAAGGACTGCTGGCAGTCAGAGCCTCTGTTTCACAGCACTCCATCTCTGCGCACACACATGTGCGCTTGCACACATGCATACACGGTCGTAAATATTCTGCACACATGGGTACCCATGCGCACAAACCCAATCAGACAAGCTGCAGAAGAGGGCCCTTAGCACTCACTGTTTTAAAAAATCAGGTGCCATTCATAGTCAGTACAAGAGAGAAAAAAAAAACATTTATGTATTCATGTCTTGTGTTTTGTGTGTATATATGTGTGTGTGTATGTTAACATGTTTGTGTATATGGATGCTCTGGACACGCAGCAGTAAGCTCTAGTTTGCTGAGAGCTGCAGAAATGGTTTTTCATCCTCTTTGGTATGGACACCAAAGACCCAGTTACACCCATAATGCACCATCACAACCCAGAATGCATTTCACCCTTAAAATTTGCTGGCTGCCTGTGCTAGGCCAGATATCCATTATACTTCCCAGATGGAGAAACAGCATACACACACACACAGGCATACACAAGCTAAAACACTCACACAAATGCTCACCCTACACCCACACACACATGCTACATTGATGGCAATTACAAGCCAATCGGTCCCACCTCCTGCTGAGGGTCAGAGGTTAATCTACCAGGGTTTCACCTGACAGCACTTCCTTGCAGCATCCGAGCAGAAGGAAGAGAGGGAAGCCGAAAGCAACTAGCAAATAGATGCAGGGTGAGGAGGGAGGAAGCCAGGAGCAATAGGGCGACAGAGATAGCAGCAGAGACAGAAATCAGGGGATTGAGATAAAATGACAGAGAGGAAGCTACAGGCAAGAGAAGAAGAGAGAAACAGACAGAGAGGGAAAGAAAGAAGAGAGACAGTGAGCGACAGAGATATAGGCGCAGAGGACACCAGCTGTCTACCAATCAGGATGGTCCAAATGGGCAAAAATCTCCCCACTGTCCTTTCAACTTCCTGCGCAGATATGATGTCATCCTTGGTGGCTCCGAGGAGTCATCCTCAAGAGTGGAAGGTGCCTTTAGGCATTGATCTCAGATCAGCTTAGCCACTGGAATACCTAACCTTTAACAATAAAAGGAAAATGCAAATCTGACCTTAGATGACAGTGTAAGTTAAACCTCTTCTCACTCTCCTAATCTTGGTGCCCACTGGGCTCGGCATCACCTGTGCTGCTGCTGCTGCTGCTGCTGCTGTGGCTGATGAAATGTAGATGTTACAAAGAAAGGGTGGCAGCTGGCTTTTTCAACCTGCACCTGTTCCTTTTCCAGTGTGTGCATGTATGTCTGTCTGTGTGTGAAAAGGAGAGGGGGTGTTCTTGTGTATGCGTTCGCGTACCTGCTGTCTTCAGTGTTTCTGTGCTGTCTGCTAAAGCAAACTCACCGGGGGGATGATACAGTACTGAGACTTGTGATATATGAGGCGTCAGGAACAAACACACACTAAAAACTCTCTCTCTCTCTCTCTCACTCTCTCTCTCTCTCACACACACACACAAGCTCATATTGTTATAACTATCTACTTAAGTGGCCTAAACTTTTTTGCCAGGTTCTGTGATTTGCAGTGACCTTGATGAAAATAATGAATGATGTGCCATGGACTTTGCTGAAGTGAGATCTAAACCCAGTTGAACACCTATGGGAGATTTTGGACTGATGTGTTAGACAGCACTCTCCGACACCATCATCACAAAACGGAATAAGGGAATATCTTTTGGAAGAATGTTGTACATCCCTCCAGCAGAGACTTGGAGGAAACAATGCCAAGGAGCATTGGCACTGTTCTGACATGCACAGGGTGGCGCACCTTATTAAAACACTTGCTGTTTTTTTCCCCTTAACTTTTCTTTAACATCTGCATATGTGTGGTGTAGGGCTGCAACTAAACATTATTTCAGTTATCAGTTAATCTCTTGATCATTTTCTCAATTAAACGATTAGTTGCTTGGTCTATAAAATGTTAGAAATAGTGAAAACTGTCAGCCGCTGTTTCCCAGAGCCTGAGGTGATGTCCTCAAATGTCTTGGAAGACTAAAGAAACAAGAAAATATTCATGTTTGAGAAGAGAATTTGGACATTTTCTCAAAGTGGTTGGCAATTAATCTTCTGTCGATTGACTAAGTGATCAATCAACTGATCGTTTGCAGGTTTAATGTGGTGCGTATGGTGTTATCTATTAGTTTCTCTTTTGCAAAAGCACAAATACATGGTAAATAGGACTATTTCTTCTTCTGAATAAAGGCCATTACCTGTATTGTGGTGTTAAATTAAAAGTATGAACTATAAACTATGGAATTATGTCATTATGTCATTCTTTAGGCAAATAATCAACTCAGTAAATTTAAGCATTGATTTCTTTTAGAAAATGCCTCCATGTAACTTTTATCAGTCAAATACTTTGTATATAAGCACCAAAAATAGAGATTTGTATTATTTTTTTGCAATTCAAAAGGTAATTCAAGTGTGTTTATGTGGCTTTACAGTCGAGCACATCTCCAGATATTACTGCGACCCTCCTTCTCCCTCATTTTCTTTCTTCTTCAGCTACTGTAAACCCATCTCCTCCTTCACTGATGCGCTCTTTCTGATTTATGTCAAGATCTTTGTTAAAAAATGCAGAGTAATGAATACAGGTCTTTGTACGTGAGTGTGATAGTGTGAGAGAGAGAGAGAGAGAAAGGGGGAAAGAAAGAGATTTACTATTGTGCATCCTCTATGTGTGATGCTCAGATATTTCTTTCAATGCTATTGTTAAGATGATAGACCTCTCTGGCTTAGCTGGAGATTAACATTCCCTGCAGGGCTACATGGTCTGAATTAATGTAAAAAAAAAAAAGTATTTATCCAAAAAAGAGACATAAAGTATCATCTCAATACCTTAATAGCAAATGACGGAAATAGAGAGTGTTGACTCATCACATTGAGTGGGAATTTGTATGTGTGTTTGAATGTCTACACTTCTTCGTCATACTTTCCACATGAACTTTTCTCAATGAATTGTTCATGTTCCTCAAATATACATAGGCAGAGATTCCCTGCCTTAAAAAAAAAGGGAAAAAAAAGTCTAAAATGGGGAAACTCAGCAGATTCCAGTTTTTTTTGGATCGGTGCCGGTCTCCTTTCGTCGAAATTTGGGATCATCCTCTTGGAGCTACCGACACCGACTTCTGATGTAGAAGTTAAATAAATAAAATCATTTCTCCATGGTAATTTTCGTCAAACCTGCCAAATGCAGCCTAAATATTTGACACGGAAGGAGAGAAGATCAGTGAGAAGTGAGATCAAAGTAGGGGCGGGGGGAGGGTGTGTGTGTGTGTGTGTGTGTGTGTGTTTCAGAGAGAGTGTGTGCGTGTGTGTGTGTGTGCATTGGGATGGTGCAAGTGGTGATGAAACGTATTCTGCAGTGTGATATTTTCAACACCACCAAATCCCCCCACGCCCCCCCCACCCACACCCCCCCCCCCCATCTCCTCCACACATGGAAGTAATCTAAACTCAAAGCAATGTCTGCGTGTGTATGTGTGTGTTTGTCTCCAGCCGCTAGCAACTATTCTTCATATTCCTGTCACCTACTCTTTTCTCTCATCTTCCTCTGTCTCCAAAACAACACACACACACACACAAACACACAAAACGATTGTATTTGTCTTTATCAGTCCCTCCATTTTCCTCGCCCCTCCTTGTGTTCGGTCTCCTTCGTTCAATATTTCATGCTGTTGAGAGCGTATCTATTCTGAGCTCTCTCTCTCCTTCTCTCTCTCTGTCTCTCTCTCCGTACACCCTCTCTTCCTCCATCCCTCCTGTCCTCTTAAAAAAACCCTCTCTCCACACATCACTCTTGCTGTCCTCTCCCTCTTTCTGCACCTCTATAAATCTCTCCTCTCCCCCTCACTCTCTATATCTCATTGCACTCCTAATGTTCTGTGCCCCATCTAACTCTTTCCCCCAACCCTGACTTACATTCTCTTCCACCCTTTCATTTCCTTTCCTCCTCCCCCCCCCCCTCTCCTCTACACTCTCCTCTCTTCCATCCCCTCTGCTGGCTCAGTTTGCGTGACTGTTCAAAACTATCAGCTCCTCTTCTCCTTCCCTTAACCCCTCACTCCTTCTCTCTCCTCTTTCCCCCTTGGATTCCTCTCCAACCAAAACACAGAGAAAGCCCTGTTCTCTCTTTTTGCACCTCTTTCGTTTTTTTTTTGCATCTCCCTCCGCTGTGCTCCTTCTTCCATCCAATCTTGGTGGCACCTCTCCTCCTCGTCCTCCTCCCCCTCCACCCCTACTCAGGCCCCCGTCACCATCACCCCCTTCCCCCACCCTCGCGCCTCCTTGCTCTTAGACTGTACCAGTGTTGTTTTAGGCACAGCAGTGAAAGGTAAACAGAGAGATTGAAAATTCGTGTCAGTCAGTCGGGTGAGAGAGGGACAGGGAGGGAGGGAGAGCAGCAGAGGTGGTGAGGGAGCGAGAGGAGGCGGGGGGAGTGTCAGTACAATTTACTAACACAACAGTGAACAGCGAAGCAGGCCAAGACACAGAGCGAGCGGGAGGCGGAGTGAGAAAGAGACTCCAAGTTCAAGAATGCCATTGAAATGCAGCGTACATACAAGTGTACAAAGAATATAAAGTGTTTACTGTACTGTACATTCACATGATCTTCATTCGCATGCAAGGGACCTGGTGAACTCATATGTGCATTGTTTACTTCCCGGGGCCCTGAGAGGGATGTGAGCCCTACAGGGGCCTAATATCCAATTATTAGTGGTAGGCCTACGAGAAGGCTCCGATTAGATTTCGAGGTTGCAGAGAGCAGTTGACAGATGTGTTGTTGGCCGGCTCTGGGTTGGAAATGTCATAAGAGCCTCGGTGTCACCGCATGCAGTCAGCCCCGAGGTCGTTTCTCATAATAACCCCAATACAAAAGTAATCCAATAGCACTGCAACCCACGCCTGGAAAATCCAACCTGGATGATTAGAATTGACAGGGGCGTTTTCTGAAACAGAACATGTCAGTGTCTGTTTAAAAGAAACCAAATGGAAAAGCGCGAAATGGAATTTTTTTTGTTATTCAAAAAAAAAAGTAGCAAATACCCTGCTTCTGTGGGTGTTGAATTTCCAGCTTTGTCTTCTTGCAGCTGATTTACAATCTCCTTCAAAATGTAGCCATGTCGGATATTTACAGCCCAAACCAGCTCAGACTCCACACAGTCAATCATCCATGTTCTATAGGCTGAGATTTAAAGGGTCAGTTCAACTTAATGGCAAAAACACATTTTCTCACTTACTTCTTAGGGTATATAGGCATTTAGTTTTATTTCCTCAAGTTTTGAGATTTCTGCTGCCACCCATATATGATGTAGATGAATGGAGTTTTGTTTGTTGTGCTCACAGATTTAAATTTTTTTGCACTTTTGCAGAGCTTTTGACCATATCCTACAGGCTTCTTCAGCAATGCAATGAAACTTGCTCAAATGACCAAATTATGGAACTTCAGTCACATGATAACAAGGTGTCATATATGGAGTGGAG
This sequence comes from Thunnus thynnus, assembly GCF_963924715.1. Lineage (NCBI taxonomy): Eukaryota > Metazoa > Chordata > Actinopteri > Scombriformes > Scombridae > Thunnus > Thunnus thynnus. The sequence goes on along the minus strand of NC_089526.1, from coordinate 15,972,337 downwards.
ATCATAGCCACTCATAAATAAGCACTTGTTATCATGTCGCATGATGACACCTGCACAAGTGCCGTTCCCTTAAACAGGTCGTGGAATACAGAAAGACACTGAAAAGGCTAGTAAGTGAACCTTGAGTTAGGAGTGCTCGCATGGCCAAGAGTTGAACCTCCTTGCTCGTTTTCATAAAAATGTTCTGTTGATTCTGGAAAGTGATGTTTCTTTTAAAGGAATCGTTTGACATTTTGGGAAATATCCAATTTTTTTGCTGAGAGTTGGATGAGAAGATCAAGACCATTTTCATGTCTGTCTGTTAAATATGAAGCTAAAGACAGAAAATGGTTAGCTTAGCACAAAGCTGCAGAAAACATCTTGCCTGGCTCTGCCTAAAGGAAACAAAATTAATCTTCCACTGGCTCTTAATTAGGTAACGCATAAAATCTCATTTGTTTAGTCTGCACATGAAATGGAAGTGTGTTTCCAGTCTTTAGTTTCATATTCAACAGACTATTAAAAGTGAATTAAAAGTGGTTTCGATCTTCTCATCTAACTCTTGGCAAGAAAGAGAATTTAAGTATTTGTAAAAATGTCAAATTATTCCTTTAAATTTTTTATTTAATTTTTCCAATGCTGTAAGCACCAAATATGAATTTCTATTCATGGCACCATATTGGGGATTGGAGGCAGAAATTTCAGAGACAGATATTGCAAAACCGAAGCTATCTGCATGACTTGATACCACTAGCACTTAGTGATAAAATATTTCTTTATGTGGTTTGGGTTAAACCAACCCCTTAAGGCCAGAAGGGGTGTGTGTGAATATATATTTTATATGTACAGTACCAGCCACAAGTTTGAACACACCTTCCCATTGACTTGAATGAGAAAGTGTGTCCAAACTTTTGACTGGTACTATACATGCATACTGTATATCCAAGCATATTATTTGTGTTTGACTGTTACTGTTACTACACACTGCAGTGTAGTGACAAAAAACAGAGAGACAAAGTGAAGAGAGTGAGGAAGGAATGATACACAGATGAGCAAGGAGAGGATGCAAAGGAGGAGTGCTCATTAAAAAGTTGCACGCCTGCTGTAAAGGAGAGACGGAGAGGGAGAGCAGAAGGAGAGGAGACAGTTAGACCACCAGAGACAAAGCTAACAAAAGACAAAACAGCAGAGCTAGGTAGCAGGGATCACAGGCTGACGAAAGTTTGCATTGAAAATTGGAGAGTAAGGTGAGGAGAGGAGGAAGAAGAGAGAGCGAGACAGAGGGGGGATTAAATGGACAGCTCATGAGAAGGGTGGAAGGACCAGAGAAGACAGAGGGATTCCCCGATGGCATCTCATCTCTCTCTCTTTCTTGCTCTCCTTCTCCTTATTTCCCTCCTTTTTTCCCCCAATAAATCATTCTGACTTCTCCTTAATCAACTCATTCCCAGCAGGCGGCGAGAAAACTGTAACAATTTTTCTTCTATCTGCTATCGGTCTCTTTTTCTCCCTCTCTCCTCCTGTCTCTTTCCCTGTCTGGCCTGTTCCTCTCTTGCACACACACACACGCACACACACACACACACACACACACACACACATGCAGGCACAGTTTGTGGCAATAGAGGTGACAGAGGGGGGCAAATTACTGAACATTTTACCATGTCTCTGCAGGACAGAGCTTCTGCATTAATTTCTAACTCAGGAATATATGAGCCACATCTCACTGCATGAAAATAACTTTAAATCAATCTAACATAACGGCTTTCATAGATTTTAGATCTAAAAATGTAATTCATGTGAGAAGAATAAAACAGCAAGTTAAGGGTTCTGTCATCTCAAAAACTTAGTCAGATAAAGTGTGAATATCATTGTGAACATGCCTATACATTATTACATAGAGTTTGTCTATATGATGGATGGAGATTAGGCGAGGGGACATGCGTGTGTGTGCGTGTATGCTACTGCAATAAGAGGATTGCATATAATAATAGTGTTGTATTAAACTGACTTACAGCGTCTGGGGATCCAAGCAAGGAGGGGTGGTAATGGAGAATATACAGTATGTGTGTGTGCGTGAGTCCATGGGTGTTTTTTTAGCCTTATTAATAAAAAAAAAATGCAAAAGTGTGTGTGGCTAGGGAGGAGGAGGAAGAAGAGGAGGGGGTGTTACACTGGGGGGGGAAGAAATAGGCTGCAGATGGTGGCTGCTGCAGACGTATCTGGCGGAGGATGGGGGTGGGATTCAAAGCTTTCTACTTTTACAGCTGCGGTGGAGGTCGAATAGTTGAGAGAAAACTTCAAGTCGCAGTGATGCCTGATGTGCTGCGACTTGGCCACAATATTGGAGGAATGCGCTTTTGTCGCTCGCAGGGGGTGGAGTTAGAAAGTGAACGAGTGCTGCCTACCAAACAGAAAGAGGAGAAGGAGGAGAGAGAGGGGAAGAGAGAGAGAGGGGGAGAGAGAGAGAGAGAGAGAGAGAGAGAGAGAGAGACGGGTGGGCAGGCTGCTCACCGTAACGATGGTTGTCGGATAGAGTCTTGAAGACCTAATGAAACTGGCTGGTTGAATTGTGCGCAGCGATTATAGAGCTCGGCGTGCTTTGCATCTCTCGGATCCTTGGAAGGAAAAAAAAGAAACTGCAGCAGCACGCAGATATAACAAGAACAGTTATTTTAAAAAAAGAAGAGGACTTGGTTAATATCTTTTATTTTACTACCGTTTTCCACTCTTATTTTCGCCTTTTCACATCAGCAGCACACAACTCTTTCCCAGCGGACAGGACCGTTTCATGCCCGGAGAAGGACCGACTTCCCGCTTGGACCCGGTGCCGGCCTCCCTCACTCCTCTGGCGGGCTCCAAAACAGCAGTTCCCGGTGAGAGAGGACCAGGCGCGGCTCACACATAAATGGGGAGCCCGCTCATAAGGACTTGCGCATCCACAAACCCCCTTGTTTGAAGCTCCAGGATTTGTTGGGGAGGGAGGAAGGGGGTTCGCAGTGTCTGGTTTATGGGGGAGGGAGGGGGTTGAGAGGGAGTGGAGGGGAAAGGGGGGGGGGGGGCTCAGTCACTTCACATCACAATAGACTTTGAGTTTTACAACACTTATTAACCAGAGCCAGTCTTACAGTCTTTATCCGTTTGTGTGCATGCATGAAGCTTTTGTTTCTCCCGTCTGTTAGGCATTTGCTGGGATGTTTGAGTCGCGTTGTTTGGTGGGGTGAAGGGACCGAGAGAGTGGCCGGAGAGACCGAGGGACGGAGGCCGAGAGAGGAGCCGAGAGCATGGCTCTGGTAGCGCTGTCTCTCTGGGTGCTAACGAGTCTCACCTGGGGAAACCTGCTCCAGGTGTCCGCCAACAGGCATTCCGTTTACTGGAACAGCTCCAACATACAGTAAGACATCCACTCCTTATGTTTAAATGTGTGTGTGTGTGTGTGTGTGTGTGTGTGTGTGTGTGTGTGTGTGTGTGTGTGTGTGCAATTTCTTCTGATCCTTCCATTCTCCACCTGTTAAAAGGAAGAAACAGAAAAATGTCCTGATTTGCTCTCTGTGGGCTGTCAGATTCATACCATCACTCTCTCAGTTCATCAGTGGTTTATTGCTGGTTTAAGCTTCTCTTGCATGTTTCTCTCTGCTGTAGCAGCCACCCTCTTTGTATGCATCTTTATCCCTTTTTTTTTAGTGGCTGAAATTATTTAGATTTACAAAAACTCTCACATCTCACTATGGTAAAGCTATTTTTTGAGTCTCAAACTGCTCTCAGAGACCCCTACCGTGAAGTCAAGGTGGCCCCAAACCATCTTTTCTACACCTTCGCTTGCACAATTCAGCGTCTCCAGCACCAATCTTGTGCATATTCTGGTTTTATGTGGTGACTTCCTTCTTTTTTTTCTCCATCTACTTTCCTCTTCCTTCAGCCACGCTCGGTGGAGGAACCGAGAGAAAAAAGCAAGAGCATCGCATGTGATTCTCTTGCCTTCCTCTCCTCCTCTCTCTCCCGTCATGTGGCTCTCCACTCTCAGTCTTTCAGTGCTCTTTTCTCTCTGTCTTCTCCTCTATCTGGTTCAATTAGGAGCACTTCTTCATCCTGACCCCATTGTGTTGTAGCAGTGTCACTATTCAATCTCTCCTTCTCTCTCCCTCTCCAACTTGCTCTCTTCTTCTATCCCTCTCTAACCCCCTTTCCTTGTTTACACTCAGTCCGTTGGCCTTTTTGTTATCCTCCTAATCTCTCGCTCCTCGCCTCTATCTTGATTCAAGTGAAAAAGGCTTTTTTTTTTCGAAAGCTGCCTTTTTAATACTGTCCTTGTGAGTCCATGGCTCTGCTGCTCGATCTTTAAAGAATGTAGCGTCAGTCTGCAGCAGCACACTGTACTGTAGGCTTATCTCTCTTCTTACAATTCACAATAAAATCTGGCAAGTTTATGTTGTACCAGATGTGTTGCAACACATAATCTCTACATCCACATCTCATTTGTTAAACTCATAGGCGCTTTTTCTCTTCTGCCCAAAACGCAAAGATAACATTTTGTTAATTTTGCGACCGAAGGCCAGATTTGACATAAGATTTAGTAAAAAAGACATAAAACACTGGCAGAGGCGTGTTTCAGCAAACTTGTGTGATCTACTGTATTTAGCTTTTACTGATAAGGTCACAAAATAATGCAACAATCAACTACATTTTGGGTCTCATAAGATGCACAAGAGCGCATGTCACACACTAACACACACCTTCGTTTTCGTTCTCCATCTTGCAGTGAATCCGGCCTATGTGTAAGCTTTGCATTCTGTGTTTCTGTTACCAAGCGTCCCCCAGAACATCTCAGTATGTGGCATTTACCTCTTCAGCAGTATTTATTGGACTCCTAAGATGAGCAGTCAGATATAAACCCGTTTTTATGACAGCGCTTATTAAGGACGTAAACAGTCTGAAAACTCAGAAAAATACGCTGTTGTTTTTGCAGGAAGAGGATGAATGATTTTGTCGGCCGACAGTAACTCCAGGCCAGTGATTTTAGTTTACAGCATGAAATAAAACTATGAGAGGCAAGTGAATTTATGCCTCACAACAAAATTACTATACATGAAGTGCTGCACAAAGTAATAAGAGCGGAAAACGTAAGGTTATTGGTTGTGGTACGATACTGTAAACAATATTAGTTTTCCGGAATGTGAGAAAAATAATTTCTGCGAATTTTAGAGAAACTAATATTGCCTGCACAGCTGCTACTAAAGCATTTTAGCTGATATTTTCCTGCAACTCTCAATGTGGAGTGTGCTCATTTTCAATTTCGACTTTTTTGCTCTGTAATAATTTGATAATAAATGCTAATGAAATTCCACCGTCGGTTTTCATATCAGAGACAGAAGTTGATTTAGATAAAATGTGGAGAAAACGCTTAAAGGCATAAAGGAAAAGAAAGAAGTGAACCCGGGACCTCGGTACATTCAGTTCGGGCAGTTTTAACATTTGTAAAATGTATACGTAATTAAGTAATTTGTCATCAGTTTTTTTTGCTGTATATTCTGAGTGTTTGCTGATAAGTTAGAGAAAAAAAAGCTGCAGTTTTTTCAGACGAAGCAGAGGGAGGACTTAAGCAGTCTGGAACAGCCTAACCTTTAACCTAACTGTCCAGGACCTGAGTACTGCAGAACACCGCAGCCTCCCTTCTCTCTCTCCACACGGTCACGGCCAATACTGTTTTCATCCCAGCGGCGGAATATTCTTAGCCCCTGCAGTGTGAGTCTTAGTGTGTCTTTTATAAAAGACTGTGGTTAATTAAAGAACACTGCATCTCAGTGGACCTGCCTCATCCCTGATCTTCCCATCTCTTCCTCTCCCTCTTTTTTTCTTTCTCACTGCACACATACACAGTGACAATGTATGAGCAGTGAGTAGGGATAACTTTTTCAATTCAGCCTACTTAGTGAATAAGGAGACAAAAGGGGCTATGGACAGTGGCTCACAAAAGACAGATAAACTGCAGGATAACCTGTCTAATCTACTCTTTCATACTCTTCTAAGTCCTTTTTTCAACAGCACGGATCTTATTTCCAGCATTTATTTTAATCTCTGCACTCAATACCACACCATCCAACATTTGTCGGGTTAGCTTGCATGTCTCTAGCCGTTGGCAATCAGCCTCTCTGGAGTTTCTCTAACTCTCAGTGCAGTGTGGAGGTTTAGAAGGCCAATAATAAGCTGTAGTATAGCTGTCAGTTTGAGTGGTAAACACATTGTAAAGCCTGAGGACCCTGCAGTTTCTCAACCAGCTTCTGACCCCGAGCCACTCATCAACCACAAGAGACAGGCTGAGACTGTTGCCAGGGATTAACTACTTCACGCACACATGCACGCACAAACGTGTGCATGCATGCTCACATCTGTACATGTGCACATGCTAGCATGCTCACATATATCTCTACTTATGTGTGTAGACACAAACATACACGCGTTCCCTGCTGCGCGCTTTTTTTTAACTTCGAGAAGATGGATCATTTCCTGCGTTTGCGTCTTGCACAAAGGCTGTTGCTACTACCTATCAGTCACTTGTCATTGATATCCCTGGGCATGAATGTGTGTATAATGGTGTGTATGTGTGTGTGTGTGTGTGTGTGTACATTTGTCCTGTTACAGATGTCTCTGTTCATTGATGGGTGACCGAAACAAAAACAAATCCATCAGTCCGTTAAATCACACATTATCTTCCACCACCTGGCAATTAACCACCGCTGTGAGTGTGTGCGCGCACGTCTGTGTGCATGCGTATACGTGTATATGTGTGTAATCTAATAACGCAGCAGTTTGCTGATTTGCATAATAGATACCCGGTGATATCTCTTAATTTATCAGTTGTATATTTCGGAAACGATTAGGCTGTGAATAAACAAACACATCTCTAGACAGTATGTTTGTGTTTGTGTGTGTGTGTGTGTGTGTGTCCATGACATTGTCACCTCAAGGCATACCACTGGAGTAAAGCCAGCTATCGCAAGCAGAATTTGCTCCTCATATAAATGCACATGCGCATGCGTGGTAATCGATGCCGAGGTGGAAGTTGTTTTATATTCATCCAGCTAGTCAGAGTGTGCAGAGACACGTCACGCAGGGCGGTGAGCGAAATAATGCAAGAATATGTGAAGAGAGAGAGAGAGAGACAGCGAGACAGAAATACTGTGGGACTGGTTAGAGGAGAAAGGAAGTCAGGAAGAATACAGATGGATTTCATGTTGAATTATAATAGACCAGGGGGAGGAGGGTCATCATAATAATGATAATAATGCTTAGCCAGTGCCCTGATCCACACTCTGAGTTCTCTTATTAAACACAATAACAGTTACCAGTTTCTCTGTGGGTGTGCACGAGAGAGAAGGAGGAAAACGTAGACTCAGACGAGAGGATTAAACAGGCCAATCAACCATCCCCTTGACAGCAACACAAACCTATCTGTCTCCCAGCCCCACTTAGGACAACAACATTTACATTTATGAATATCTGCACAAAGGAGAGTATTACTCACTCACTATCACAAGGCCCGCCTGTGTGTTGCGCGTATGTGCTTGTGTGTACAACCCATCCATCATAGACGTTAGCGCTGCTGCTTCGTACGCATGTCAGCTACCTCTGTGATGGTACACACACACACACACACACACACACACACACACACACACACAGAAAATCTCACACAAAGGCTCAGTGATCATCATAACAGTTACATAGACCCAGTGATCAGACTAGTCATTAGTAACGAATAATAAGGCCCCATAGTGTATGGGTGAATGGGTTTTTGGTTTGTGTAGCCATGTGTGGGTGTGAAAGTGTGTGTGTGTGTGTGGTGTGCAGACACTTGCACAGGGACGTCATTAATTAGAAGCAATAGAGAACACCTGTGTGATGGATGACTACTGTTTGCATAATAAGATCCGGTGGCTCTTTCTATGTGTGTGTGTGTGTGTGTGAGTGTATATATATGGAAGTAAATACATTTTTCTGATTGAACAGGTATTGTCTGGTAGGTGAGCAGAGGAATAAGGGACATTTACAAGAAAGGAGGAAAAAGAAATGAATTCTTTTCTCGTCATCTATCTTTCCTGTCTTCAGGGATGAGTTAGATTTCAGGAGCGTACTCCCACCTCTCTGTTCTTCTTTCTTCTCTCATCCTCCAATAACCTTACGGGAAAGCACTCTTGGGGTGGTGGTATTTTGGGAGCTGTGTGCTTTTTTTGATGTGAATGTTGTGAGACTCTTTCTCTGTCAAATTTACTTGGACTAAATCTTTCCAGTACCAGAAAATATGCTGCCTCGCTTTGAGGTCTCGTCTTCCTTCACCTCACCTTACCTCACCCACACTTCCCTTTCCTTTTCTTCTCGACACCCTTTTTCCTCTCCTTCTTCTACATTTTGAGATTTTGACCGAAGCCACCTCTCATATTACATTTTCTAAACCTGCCTCCTTGTAAATCCTATGATTTTACACACACACACATAAAACACTCACATTGATCTTGAGAAAAAGACAAGCCTGAAATATCGAGCCCACCCTGTTTTGCTACATCTCTTGATTGGCTCTTTCATTTCCTCAAACGCTGCCTCGCTTACATGATGGACTAATCGGAACCATTGCTGTGAAAATGGAGTATTGATGTACAGCGTCCGCACTCGCTCGGTCTTGAGTCAAACGCTCGCTGGTCACTGTAATGGTTTTGCATTCAAAGGAGCTGTTTTAGAGGAAGCAGGTTCGAAGGGATTTTAGGGATGTAATGCTGCTAAGACCAAGCTTATATGAAAGTCAGAGTGACTTGAGCAATTCTGATCAAGCCTGACACAAAGTAAGGTTCTTATTGGTGTAAATGCCTGGTCTAGGATTTGTATTGATTCAAGTGACTGCTGATTCCATGCTGGTGGCTCAGTGGTAAGCACAGACGCTTTGCAGGCTGTATGTATCAAGCCTTTCAGAGTCATTGCAAGGAATCGCTCTAAATGGCTGACTAGAACTAAAAAATACTTTTACCTCATTGCAAGATTAAGACGCTTTTTTTAAAATATAAACTTCCTACAAAAACTGAGCAAATATTTTACGGCAATCCGAAACATATGATTAAATTCACGATATCTTGTTGTTAATCTTTTAGTAGTTTTGATGTGAATTCAACACATCCGCAGCGATGGCCAGCTTATCTAGATACAGTAAGTTGATACAGGAAAAACAAAATTACAGAAAATAGCATCACTTTCAGTGTTTCCCACAGGTTGAGAATTTATTTTTACTTGTCATCCTCAAGGGAGGCGGAGGTGTAGTGTAGTGGGCTGCACTGAATTCACGATGCACTCTGTTCAAACCATGTCCACATTCATCCACATTTTTACACAGACTTTTACAGGAAGAGAAATAATAAATACTGAAAGACAGAAAACTCTGCTTGTGAAGGTTGGGGGAGGTGTCTTTTTGGGTGGATATTTTGTATATGGGAAGCATTGACTTGTGTGACGTCCTACTTCCACGCAGGTAAAGTCTAAAACATATTTAGCCTGAACTAATAAACATGAAGCATCATATCTTAATTGCTTTTTAAAAATGGTTTTATACCAATGTATTTTTTTTCTGATTTCTGTATACGTATCTAGGTTAAAAACAAATTAAATTGATGTTTTGGTCCTACCTATCGGTCAGTTTTAGCAGTCTGGGCATGCCTGACCCTCATTTGGCCAAATCATTGAATATAATGCATGCAGAGCCAATATGTGTTGATAATGTGATATGGATTTACTTGGAATGTGTCCTCAATATTGCTTGGACCAATGATTTTATGCAAGCTCTTCATAACACTGATAAATCCCAGAAAACCACAAATTTTCTCAGGAGTAATGCGTGGTATTGGAGTTACAGTTGTTATGCCCTTTACATTACATTTCTTTGTTTTCAGCAACATGGTTTTGTGTATGTAGCATTACACCCTGGTCAGAATCAGCCAAAATGAATTAGAATACAGTCGGGCTCTTGGTCTTTGAAGATGGTTATTTGTTGTTTCAAATCAGATGATCAGCATGTAATATTTCCGAAATGTGCACGCGTGTTTATCCTATCATTTGCCACCTGCTGGGAACTCCAGCCGCTTAGAGCAACTCTGCAGTTAGACTAAATCCTAGAGCAGACAGGGTGGTTGCCTTTTCTCAGTGAGAAAAAAGCTGAGAAATTATTTGGGAAAAATGTTTTTTTTTATCTCTATTCCCAAAAGGATGACCAAATATGCATCATTAGGACTGATTTCTCAATCCGAGTTGCTTAATAGACCTTTTTTCTGGGCGGGCATTTTAACACGTCATACCAAGAAAAGCACATGTGCAATTAATAACATGAATCATGGCTGTGTTCCATTGTGCATGCTGGCTCACTGGCAGGGCTTACTGGGGTACCTAAATGGAACAGAGCCATCGTTAATGTTATTAGTTACACCTGTGCTTCTCCTGCTATGACAAGTCAAAAAGCTGTGAAAAAGGTCTATAAATATGATTGCAGGTTTGGTTCCTGACTGGAGAGCCTTATGTTTGTGTGGGTTTCCTCAATGGTGCTCTGTTTCCCTCCCCACGCCCAGCAACAAGGCGTGAGTGTGTCAAGGCTACTGTATACTCTCTCAGAAGTGCTGTCTGGACAGTCTGAAAGTGATGAAAAGCTCTTGTGAGGCATTTTCTTACCCAATCATTGTAACCAACAATCTGACAGCCACACCTGCATTGTATAGCAGTGATCGTCACACAGGTGTGAAAATGGGCTGAGCTCTAGATATGGTGAAAAGTTCTTTTCCCCTCTACATTCCCACTTCCATCAATGTCCCCATTCACTGCTGAGCCGCACCAATCACCTCCTTGTTGGCAGCGGTGGAGAGGCTGTGTGCTTTCAGAGAAGAGAGGAGGATTGCAACTAAAATTGGGATCAACATCTGAGCAACAGCTGCGACAGATATGAGCTGATAGACAGGCGCTCTGTTTACCTCCGCTTCATGTTGTTGAATCAGAGTGACTCCGCTCTGGCACTCAACAAAAACCAGGACATGTGGCTACTTGTGTGATGCCTATGAATACAATATTTTATTTTCCGAAGCCTCTTTATTAACTATTCCACCGGCGAACACCTCCACTTTACAATCCTTCCCTCTCTCTTTCATCTAGCCTCTCATCCCACTTCTAGTGGATTTCTGAGAGAGTGTATTTCAGCCTTTAGCCTTTTGACGAACTGGCCATGTATCTATTGTGCTTTCCTGCCATTTACTCACTGACTATGCATGAGCAGGTATAGATGAGTGTACTCCAACAGATGCATGTACTTTACCTTTGTGGTACCATACTGTTGTTTTTACCAGCAGCTTAAGAAAAGAGACATTGCAGTTATCTGATTGCACGATGACTTCACACAGAGCTCACACGAAGACAAACATTGCTTATATTGATATTGGCTTCTCCGTTGCTGATTTCAAGATGTTTTAAAATGTTCCTCACTGTTCTGTTTAACCTCAACGTAATCCCAGTGTGTGTGTGTGTATAAGATATACAAAGAAATGTGGGAAAAAGAGACAATAAACAGATCTTTTCAGGACAGGATCTTAACAATCAATTCTCAGAAATCGCTTTGAAATAATGAGAGGAACTGTGTCAGAGTCTCGCAGCGTTCATGCTGATTTAAGTTAAAACTCTGCCGTGCGAGGTGGATGAATTGTTTTTTTCTCCTTGACAGGCGAATTATTGAATGACCGTCTTCCCTCATTATCTGTAGATTTTAGGCAAAATGTGGGACGAAACAAGAATTTATCTTTCCCACCCATGTGTTAAATTTGAACAAATTGTCCAGAGAGAACAAATCCCACAGCAATGGACCGGAGGCGAAATTCGAAACACACACACACACACACACACACACACACACACACACACACACACGTTTATGTACACACTCACACGTACACACTCGATGTTGTTGATATCAACATTATTCTCTTAGCCGATGCCTAAGCTCCAGCAGTGTAATCAGGTGCTAATAACAAGGCTGTGATGTTTACAAGCTGTTTCAAAGCGCTTCATATATTTGTGTGTGTATGTGAGTATTCTCTATGTGATGCCTACTCTATTCCCTGCCAGCGCTGTGGGGGCTTTGGGGGGGTACTAATAATGTAGACTGTCAGCTCTTGCACACACACACACACACACACACACACACACATGCGCACACACCAGATGCGCATATGGTGTGTTTGTGACGTGGCTAATGATAGCAGCGTAGCGGCAGTCTGTGGCCATATGCTGAGCCTGATCACAACAGAGCAGAGTGGCCTAGTGTTAATAAACTCTACTGACATGACAATTAGGAATTAGGACGCACGATATTTGATTTTTTGCCGATATCCGATATGCTGATGTTTTCCATATTGCATGTTTTTTTCCTCCTAATTGCAGAGAACATCAAGTCTCTCCTGCAGTGGAATTAAGATATTATCATGCCTTCTGTTATCATGATTACCCACTGACAGATGCAGACATAAAATACCATGCTTTTTAAGATGTACACATTCACTGGGCAAAATAAGAAAACTACTTCAACTTAGGTTACATGTAAAACATTTTTTCAAACATCATTTTCAAACAAAACTGTAAGTTTCATCCTACTTTAACAGGCTCGGACGATTTTCTCCCTGAGACAATCTTGACAACAACTACGACCAGGACAACTTTGACCTATTTCACAAGTTGCAAAAAAAGTAAGTAAATGTAATATATATATAACATGAATCATGGCTGTAATATATAATAATACATCAGTCAGAGGGACCAAACCACTGCTTTTCCTTTTATACTTTAACTACATCATGTAAACATGTATTGGTACTTTTACTTCTTCCACCTCTACAATAAAGCTGGATAAGATCCAGAGACAGTCAGTGATGCAGCTCCTCCATGGAGGATAACTAAAGCTGCTCAGGTTGACAACTGACGACAAAATAAATTCATTTAGCATCTTCACTGTTTGATTTGGGCTGTTATGGCAGTTAAAATAAAGCCGACAGTTAAGAATTCCTTGCCAGCCACCGCATTCAAAGCTACCAAGGCCATCGCTACAACAACACTGAGCATCGAGTTAGCACCAAAACCAACACAGAAATATTTTTCTCAGGACGTTATGCAGGACCAGCAGAGATAAATATATCTTTATAGATTCATCTTGCAGTTTAACTTCATCCATTAAGCCCTTTTCCTCTTCGCCTTGCACCTACATCCCCAAACACGTGTCCAGCATCACGAAGCTAGCCAGCTAAACAGAACAGCACTGCTTGTTTACACACATAAACAACACAGGAGTAAAAATCCTCCGGGTGCCTTTGTTTCACTGCTTTTTAAATACCCGACATGGTGACAACATCCACTGGCACGAAGAGCGTTTACTGTACAAACAGTTAAACATTTTGTTGATCATTTAGTCAATGGTTTGTGTTGCGTGCGCATAATTAAAGCGTCATCTTATCGGCCTGTCATATCAGCAGAAATGTTCATTTTGGGCCGATGCCAATATTTCATTTTAAAGCCTTTATCGGCCGATACCAATGGCATGCTGATATCATCGTGCATCCCTGTTAGCAAGTTTCCACATAAAAGCAGCAGTCCCACGTGAAAATGCAACTGTTTCCATTAAACCTAAACATTAGGAATCAACTGCTGCTGACCAAGACAGAGGAGCAGCGGGGAGGAGAGCTGCTCTGTTGACAGGAAAAGTGTCTGTTGTCACTGCTCACTGGGCAGAAGTGATGCTTTGATTATGAATATTGTTAGTGGTTCTTGGAGACGTAAACAACTTAAGATCTTCCGAGATAATGAGAGCTTTTATTCAGTTTTATGTTAAATGTAGAAATGGCTTCTCTGTAACAGCTTTTCATAAGAAACAATTATGGGGAGATATGAGAAAGACTTGATTGTGAAGGTTTGATTTAGCAGTCAGAGGAAGAAATGTAAGGCAGGGTCCTCACTTCAACAAACTACAGAGGACACAGAATTATGCTTATTCCATCCACAGAGAGAGCGCGGCAGAGAGAGGGAGAGTCTTTAATTGAGGTTTTATCCATTTAAGCTGTCACTAAGAGGCCAACTCTGAAACCTTTTAAGCACTCTTCGTTCAGTAATGACACAAATCAGAGAGGAAATGTGTTTGTGTCAGAGCGTAGGTGTGAATGTGTGTGCGTGCCGTGTGTGTGTTCGCGCGTGTTAGCGTTCGTGAAGCAGGAGGGTAATTATGCGGAAATTGGGAAATGGCTAAGTGAATTATGACCTTGTTTCAGCAGAAGGCTTTAATCAGTCGCAGCCAGGCCAGAGAGGGAGGCAGAAATGTTCACTACACGACTAGCACTCCTGATGGCAACAGCAACCAGTCAGTAAAAGTGACTGTTAACACCGTGTTGTGTCAGTCAACCAGTGATTCATGCAGCGGTTATATCCAAAAACCATTGATAGAAATAAAAGTCGTATTCTTTTGTTAGTGTTGTGCTGCTGCTGTAGTTGTAGCATTGTTTAAAGTGTTACATTGTGCATTGAGCTGCATGTACAGTGAAGGGTCATGTGTGTAAGTCTGGGCAATAATTCAAAATCATCATCTCAATTAACCGCTATCATTGGTTTCCCATGGTGATGTCATCAAATGACTTGTTTTGTCTGACTAGTAACCCAAAAATATTAAGTTCACAATGATATAAAACAGAAAAAAAGCAATAAATCCTCACAATTGAAAAGCTGAAAATTGTGAATGTTTGTCATTCTTGAATCAAAATGACATACAATTAATCAGTTATTAAAATAGCTGCAGATTATTTTTCTGTCGATCAAATAATTGTTTCAGCTCTAAAGATCATATCGTGTAGTTGTTTTACAAATATTCTGTTGTCTGAATTTGTCATTCCAAGCAAATTGCAAATAAAAACTAACAGGTTTAGGTTTTTGTTTTACATATGTGAAGGGTTTTGTCTGGATATATGGAATATTTTCCATATTTTGATCTAGATCGGTGTGACAAAAACATTTGTTTTAATATTGCACTTACAGGCCTGTGTACGTGTGCATGAGTAACTCATCGTGTCTAAATCCAATGGCAGTTGTCTTCAGATTGTGTCCTGCTCGTACAGTGAAAATAAAATAAAACTCGAGCAAATTCAAATCGCTAAATGGTGTTCACGACCGCGAGGCACTTCATGTCTGATAGGGAAGGGAAGGCTTATAAATCATTGGGTTAAGTGTGAGATAAGAGAAGTAACTTTTTGTCTTGATTGTCTTTGCTATGCTTCTGTGCACAAAATTCTCTCACAACTCAAGCAAGCTCAGACTCAAACTGCCAAATGGATTCATCTGGGAATGAACAAAGAAAAAGGAACATGAATGAAAAGGGTAAACAAAGATAAAACAAGCAAAAAAAAAAAAAAAACCCAGCCCAAAGAATGCATAAAAATAATAAAAAGTGATGTGTGTGATGTTGACTGCTGATTGCAGCTGGTGTTGCACAGAACAAAACACAAAACTGAGTGAGTAGATAGGCAAAGTACGTGCACACTGTTGTGATGGATGCCAGTGCAACATGTCATTTTGGTCTCAAACTGGCCATTTTGACAGCGAAAACAGCTGATTTTAATTTTGTTTTTGCACATTTCCGCCTGTACTCTTCATGTGTTTTGAGTATGTGTGTGCCTGCTCGTGTGTGTGTGTGTGTATGTATGAATAGCTGTAGCTCTTTAATAATAGCTGTTTGGATGTGTGTTTGGGTCAGCAGCACTGCTGTGTGTCAGCGCGTCTCAGTGAGCCTCTGTTGGTTCTGGTCTGGCTGTCTATTTCTGTCAATGTTGGATCGATGGCGTCCTACAGACACCGCACTCCTCTCTTGGATGTTTCAGCCTGTTCTTCCCCCTCTCTCGCCGTCTATCTGCTGCTCTGCCCTCCCCTTCCTCCCTCTTCTCTGTAAGTCTCTCCCGCTGCCTATCCTGTTGGCTCGGCTTCTCTGCATCACTTCCTCTTCTCCTCCTCATTGTCCTCCTCTGCATCATCGTACTACTCTCAAGTCTCTCTTCAGATCAGACAATGAGCACTCGGTGTGTGTGTGTGTGTCTATATGTGTGTATTTTTTAGTGATTCTTGCCGCTTGTTTATGAGGGATTCCTGTTCTTGCCTTCAAGTTTAAGACAGTTTATGTGTCGGTGTGCTCAGTGTCAATATATACTGCAGCTCTTCATTCATTCTTCATTGCACGTCTTTGTGTAAGTGTGTGAGTTAGTACTGAAATGATCAGTCAATTAGCTGATTAGTCAAAACTTGAAATATGAATCAACAATTGATTGATGATCAATTGATCGTTTTACGCAAAAGGCCATTCACTGGTTCCAGCTTCTAAAATGTGAAAACTTGCTGCTTTTCTCTGTTTAATATCGCTGCTAATCAAATATGTTGGGGTTATATGTTGTTAAAGACACGAGCAATTGGAACGGTCATTTTTTACTCAACGATCAATTGAAAATAATGGTGATATTAATGATAGAAATATTAATTAGTTGCAGCTCTACTGTGAGTAAGAGTGTGCGATATGGATAAAATCTATCACAGTATATACAATAGCGCTGAAACAATAAGTTGATTAATCAGTTCGTTTAATAAGCAATTTGTAGTTTATGTTATTTATCAAGCAAAAATGCCAAACAACAGCTTCTCAAATGTGATGTTTTGCTGCTTTTCTCTGTTTTATATCACTGTAAACTGAATATTGTTGGGTTTTGGACTGCTGTTTTGACAAAACAAACAATTTTAAAGCATCGTCTTGAGCTCTGGAAAATTGTGAAGGTAATTATTTAAACTATTTTATGACTTTTATAGACTAAATAATTAATGAATTAACTGGAAAATGTATCAGGTTTTTTGTTACAGCCCTAATATATATTAATAAAATGATGCCGGTGGATGAAACTCAACAGAGAAATTATAGATAAAATAAAATATGGAAGTCTGTTTTTGCCTAAACCAGTCAAATAAATATCTGACAAATCAAGGTTCTTTATCACAGAGATGCAAAAATTCAATACTGCTATAAAGCAGCCTCATTCATTGATCTGCACCATCGCCTGCAATGCGAATTGACAATTTTCTATTGACATACAGTATATATCATCATATTTTCCAACCCTATGTTGTATGTGTGAGGTGGATAGTGTATGTATGTTAACTCCTGTGTGTGTATGCGCACATGATTCCATGTATGCCCCCTTGTTTCTGACCCTTGAAGATAGATTTTTTTTAATGTGCACATGCATTTACATGAGGGACAGCTGTGTCTGTGTGTATATATGTGTGTGCACACTGAACAGAGTCAATGGTTGTTAATGGAGGGAGATAGAGAATGAGGATGGCTGAGAGCTACAGCAGTGATGCTGACTGGCCTCAGTGCTAACACCCACGCTGTCTGTAGGCTCTGCTCTCTGCTCCTACGCTTTGAGGCACAGGGAATGTGCTAGCGTTGCTGTAGTAAGGCCGCATATGAATGAGAGTTTACTATCTCTCTCAGCCAATTTCTCTCTCCTGTGCGACTATCATGTTTTTAATGAAAGTCCGGGGCGGCTGCTGGAGGTGGATTCGTAGACTGTCTTTATTTCACTTGTATGACGGGGAGGGAGAGAGAGAGAGTAGAGTATAGAGGGGGTGGAGAAAAGAGGGTGCAGGGGGTATAGAGGATGTGGGGGTTGCAGGGTTGTTGTAATGAATGTACTGCAGTTAAAAAGAATTCTGTGTCACTTCCCGGGAGAGAGAGAGAGAGAGAGAGAAATAAAGGTGGTGGAGGGGGGAGAGGGAGATGTGGGAGGAGATGTTGCGAAATAGGATGTGTTGTGTTGATGGAGCAGAGATCTTCGCAGCCAGGCAAACTCTCCTCCCATCCTCGTTTGTACGTATTGGTGTGTGTGTGTGTGTGTGGAGGGGTGCAGATAGAAAGCGAGAAAGAAAGCATGTGAATGCCCCACAGCCTACACGCATACCACCCACACACATTACCCACATGTATTAGACCCATACATATGCATGCTCTTCACTCTCCTCCTCTTCCACCTCTCTTTTCATTTTTCCTCTCTGTTTTCCCACTTTCATACACACACACACACACAATCTTTTGCATACACACACTCACACATATACAGGGAAAACTTGTTTCACAGGGACAATCTCTGTCATTACCTCCCACGGATTCCTCAAGGGATTACATTGTTATTTTCTACCAGCCCTGATCAAATAAAGTGAGCAAAGGGGGAACACACACACACACACACACACAGTCTTTGCCACACACAAACATATACAGTAGGAAAACCCACACCATACACTCCTATGTTTGCTAAATTGTGATTCAATAAAACACAGGATGATGACACCCATCCGCCCACTCGCAGTATGTGCTGTAAATTGTCGCTCACACCACACATAATGAGTGTTTTTCCCCCTTTGAGGTGAATAGTAAATCTGAGCGTATGTATTGCATCACATGTCGCAATTTTCTACAGTATCAGTTCGGATAATCAAAGGCTCCATGACGGCCTCCTCCTAGAGCGGGTAGGGCCGCAGAGATGGGAGCAGATAGGCAAAGAGACCAGTTTAACTCTCCATCAGCCATATCTGTTGGCCTCTGTTGTTCCTGGAGAGAGAAAAAAGACACAGAGAGCACAGAGAACAAGAAAGACCAGACTGAGAAAAAAAACATTGATGGAGGAGCGAAAGGGAAGGAGGGGAGGACACTGAAGAATAGAGAAAGGAGGGCCCTGCAGAACAGTACTGCCAAAACCGAGGTCAATTGTGATGAAAATGGCCGTTCACATGACCACAATAGCGGCTGAGTGACAGCACTAAAGCAGCATGGACGGGCTTATCCTGATCACTCAGAGCCTTGACTGGGGAAATCACAATGCCCTAGAGATCTGTCCTTTTTGGGCTTGGAGGATCACAGAGCGCCCACGGTCCCAAGCTTTGGCCCTGAAATGTCCCTGACATTACCATATCAATGCCGCCCCGGCTATTCCGCCAAGGAGCAGGGCGGCTAGTGATAGTGCTTCCCGGTTAGCATTGCCCTGTGCCTTCACAAGGCTATTCAGCGGGGAGTCAATGCTAACTCAATGCTAAGTGTGAATGGGAAGAAGTGTAAGCTCACTCCTGTAGCGTGAACCCATGTCTGGCGGTGCATTCAGGCTAGTGTTTGTGTGTGTATGAGTCTCTCCTTCCCTTTTTATATCTCTGCCCCACTCTATTTTTTACATTTTAAGTTGTTTTCATGTATATTCCTCCATAGGGCTGCGCGTTGAGCCTCAATACGTTTTTGGTGCCAATTAAAATGTGTCTGTAGCACGGAGTATCAAAAACTTTCAAAACCAAAAGCTGGCATCGAATACTTGCCATTCTTCACTTGTAAAAAATATTTTATTTAGGCCAAATTCGTGTACAGCTGCTTTACAATATTGAACATTTGAGTTTGTTTGAGAAGTTTGGCTCCTTTTATAGAAAAACATCCTCACAGTAAGTTAATGGAAAAAGTAAAAATGGAAATTTAAACATCTACAATTCAATAAAAATTGTCATGGAATTACAGGTACAGCAAACTGTTGCTGAAGAACATCATGT